>NW_020957196.1:80759-90948 GCF_003031625.1 Empidonax traillii | reverse complement strand
GTATTATTAGTTGTCCTGTTTCTAATTGCCCCCATCCATTGTCTAACAACTTGCCCTTGTTCTTTTTAATCCACCTCTGATCTGATTCTTGGTAATTTGGTTGAAAATTTGTATCTATCTCTCCTGGTATTAAAGCTGTTATGTTTACCTCTTCGGTTCTTGCGGCGGCTAACTTGGCTTCTGCGTCTGCTTTTCTATTTCCTATTTCTGGAATTGTGTTGCCTTTCAGGTGTCCCTTACAATGCATTATGGCCACTTGTTCTGGGAGTTGGACTGCCTCTAACAATCGTAGAATTTCTTCCGCGTATTTGACTGTCTTTCCTTGGGCAGTTAGTAGTCCCCTTTCTTTCCAGATTGCTCCATGAGCATGTACAATGGAGAAGGCATATTTAGAATCAGTCCAAATGTTAATCTGCATGCCTTCTGCTAGTTCCAGGGCCCGGGTAAGAGCTATCAGTTCTGCCTTTTGGGCAGAAGTTCCTGCAGGTAAGGGGTTTGATTCTATTACCTCTTCTGTTGTGGTCACGGCATAGCCTGCCATTCTTACTCCTTGCTTCACGAAGCTGCTACCATCCGAGAACCAGTTATTTGCATCTTCAAGCGGCTCTTCTTTGAGATCCGGGCGACTGGAATAAACTGCTTCAATTGTTTCCAAGCAATCATGTTCGATGGGTTCTGCCGGGATTCTTCCTTCTAGAAATGAGGCTGGGTTCACAACATTAGTTACTTGAACAGTTATATCATCTGATTCAGCTAGGATGGCTTGATACTTTAAGAATCTTGAAGGTGATAACCAATGGTTACCCTTCTGTTCCAATACCGCAGAGACAGTATGAGACACTAACACAGTCATTTTCTGGCCCAGCGTAAGCTTTCTGGCCTCTACTATGTTTATGATCACTGCGGCCACTGCTTTTAGACAACTAGGCCAGCCTTTGCTTACCTCGTCCAACTGTTTGGAGAAATAAGCGACAGCTCTTTTGTGTGGTCCCAACTGCTGTGCCAAAACTCCTAGAGCCATCCCCTGTTGTTCGTGAGAGAACAACCAAAATGGTTTAGTGACATCTGGAAGACCCAAAGCTGGGGCCCTCATGAGTTCTCGTTTCAGTCTCTTAAAAGCTCCCTCCGCTTCAGGAGTCCAGATTAGGGTACCTGTAGTTTCCTTCAGTAAATCGTACAGTGGTTTGGCAAGTACCCCATATTGATAAATCCATAACCGACACTAACCTGTCATTCCCAGAAATGCACGTAGATCTCTCACCGTCTCTGGTCTGGGCGTTTGGCAGATGACTTCTTTTCTTGCTGTTCCTAGAGACCGCTGTCCTCTGGAAATTTCGTATCCTAGGTATACTACATTTTTTTGCACCAGCTGTGCTTTCTGTAGAGAGACTCGATATCCATTTAAACCCAAGAAGTTCAACAGAGAGATAGTCCATGTAATGCACTCTTCTTCTGTCTCAGTTGCTATTAGTAAATCATCCACATATTGTAGAAGGGTTCCATCTCCCTGTGGCCTTTCCCATTGTTCCAATTCTTTGGCCAATTGGTTTCCAAAAATTGTGGGACTATTTTTATAGCCTTGGGGCAACACAGTCCAGGTCAATTGAGTCTTTCTCCCTGTTTTGGCAGATTCCCACTCAAAAGCAAAAATTTTCTGGCTTGCTAGAGCTAAGGTTAGGCAAAAGAGTGCATCTTTTAAGTCCAATACTGTGAACCATTTTAAAGTTTCCTTCAATTTGGTTAGAAGGGTATATGGATTTGCCACTACTGGGTATAAGGTCTTTGTAATTTCATTTACTGCCCTTAAGTCCTGAACTAGTCTATATGTTCCATTTGGTTTCTTAATAGGCAGAATTGGTGTATTAAAATCTGATTCGCATTCTATCAGTAATCCTAGTTCTAAAAATTTCTCTATTATTGGTTGAATTCCCTTTCAGTCTTCTAACCTTAGTGGATATTGTTTCCTAACTACTGGTTTTGCTCCTGGTATCAATTCGATAATAATAGGAGTTGCTTGTTTTGACCTTCCGGGTACATCGGTGGCCCATACCAGCGGATACACTTCGCTCATAATTCGTTCAGTGTTGTAACTTTCAGGTTTTGGTTCTATGCAACTGATTGTCAAGCTTAAGGCTGCTATTAGTTGTTCATCATTTACTTGAAATTCAAGCTTATCTTTATTGAATTTTATTACAGCCCCTAGATTTTCCAATAAGTCCCTTCCTAATAAAGGCTTTGGAGAATTTGGTAAATACAAGAATTGATGAATCCCCATTTGTTTTCCAATTTTGTATTTAATAGGTTTTAGGAAGTAGGCTTTTTCTGGTTGGCCTGTTGCTCCCACAACTTGTACAAATTCATCACTTCTGGGTATTAGCTCTTGATTCAAAACCGAAAATGTCGCTCCTGTATCAACTAAAAAGTCTAATTTCTTTTTACCTTCCCCTAGCTCTATTTTAACCAGTGGGTCTGCTAGGGAACGACTCACCGGTCCCCCTCATTCACTGTTCTGATGTGCAATGGTGGTGTTTAAACTTTCTTTGAATTGAGGACATTCTCGCTTCCAGTGTCCTATCTGCAGGCACTTGGAACATTGATTTGGTCCTATCTTAGGTGGATGGGACTGGAATCCTCCTCTTCCTCTTGTTGTTCAAGGTGGTTGGGGCTGGGATCCTCCCCTCCCCCTTGTTGGGTAGCCTCTGCCTCTACCTCTGTCATTTGGCCCTGGGGGTTTCGTATTCTGGGTTGCCACTGCTGTTGCCACTACCCGAGCAAGTCTCTTATCTTCTTTCTTCTTTTCTTCTCTATCTCTGTTATTGTATACTTTCCAGGCCTCATTCATTAGTGTCTCTAAATTTTTATTTGCTGGATGCTCAAGTTTTTGCAATTTCTTTCTAATATCGGGGGTACACTGTCCCATTACTAGCCCTAATAACTGTTGTTTTCCTTCCTCTGATGCTGGGTCTAGGGGTGTGTACTGTCTCATAGCTGCCCTAAGTCTGTCCAAAAATTCTGAAGGGGTTTCATCTTTTCCCTGTCTGACGTCATATAACATTGCCCAGTTGATGGCCTTAGGTGTTGCATTCCGCAGGCCTACCGCTATTAGCTTTCTATATTGCACCAGCCGCCCATATTGAATTGGATTGTTCGGATCCCATTCTGGATTCTGATTAGGAAATATCAGATCTACCCTTTCAGGCAATAGAGCAGCATGCTCTCTTCCTGTTCTTAATACGAGTTCTTTCTCTTTATCTGTTAATTCTGACAACATTACTTCTATGTCTTCCCAGTCGATGTCTTGGTTTTTTGCTAATAATTCAAACCTCTTAGCTACTCCCTCGGGATTTTTTCTAAAGTTTCTTGCTTCGTCTCTCCAGCTGTTTAAATCACTTGTTGTAAATGGCACTTTTATTCGTGCCTGTTCCCCTGCAATGGGCATTATTCGTCGAAGAGGGGCTATTGTATGACACTCTTCGTCCTTCCCTTCTGCCTCTTTCCGTGCTGCAGATCTAGTATAGTAGGAATGGCTAGTCCCTTCCCTGGGGTCTTCTTCCTGGATTTCAGTGTCTACTCTATTCTTTTTCTTCTCCGTTCTCTTTCCCTGTTTTCGCTCTTCACTTTCACTCTCCAAACCTTCTGCCAAGTCATCTTCTATTAACCCCCTGACATGGTTTATGCAATCCAGCCGCCTCTCCTTCTGTATTTGGATGAGACGCTGACGACGTTCCACTTGTCCTGAAACACTACTTTCTTCGTCGTCTTCTGCTTCTTGTGTATTTCTTCTATCCTCTATCTGAATGACTATATTCAATTTCTGTGAGGTATTTGCTTTTTCCCCCGGGTTTACTACATCGTTACTTTCTTCACTGTATTTTAATATGGGGGAGTCCCCCTCCCTCCTGGTGCTCTCTGATCTTGGCGGGCTACCAGTTTTTGGAGTACTGCTTTCTATTTCACGGTTGCCTGACTTTCGTGAGTTGCTTACATTCTTTGGTGTATCACAGTCTCTACTCTGGCTTCCTTCCAGTTTGGGCGGGCTTCCCTTTTCCCCACTATCCTCTAGCTCTAGTCGCAGCGGGCTACTCTCTTCTCTATCAGTCTCCGACCTGAAAGGACTGCTTTTCCCTGACCTGAGAGGACTGCTTTCTTCTCTGTAACTTTCTGAGTCTTGTGGACTGTTCAGCCTCTGTGTTACACTTTCTCTCCTGCAGCTTTCCGATTTTGATGGGCTGCTCTCTTCCCAACTATTTTCTGATCTTTGGGGGCTGTAATTGGTCTTGGATCTGTCTTGTTCCAGTGACATGTCTCCTAGTAGACTAGTGTCCCTTTCGCCCTCCCTTCACTTGGGTGGAGGCACCCCGTATCCTGGGGCAAATGGCTGATACTCCCACAGGCTTATTTCACTCTCTTTTCCACTATCCCTTCTGGTTAATTTAAGGCATTGTTGTCCAATGCTACATGCGTCACAGCAGCGCTCTTTAGATTTTGAGTTTTTCTTGTCCTTTTCTAAGGCCAATACCAAGGGATCCTGGGGTGCTACATTTATTCCGCATTCTTTCTGCCATTCTGGTTTATTTCTTAGGGTAAAGAACAAATCACAGTAAATTACCTCATTCCACTTACTGAGTCGGCGTAGGAAAATCATGAGTTGTAAAAGTGTGTTATAATTAGTTGTTCCCTCCGGTGGCCACTTTTCACCTTCATCTAGTTTATACAGGGACCACCATTGTGTGCAGTATTTTAGGAGTGTTTTCTTGCTTAGGTTCCCCCCCGGAATTCCTCCTAAATCTTTCCAATGCTTCAGGACGCATCCTAAGGGGGTTTTCATATTTATATCCTTGCTTTGCTGACCTCCCATTATTATTTCTGGATTCAGATCTTTCTCTGTGTCAATACTTCATACACTCAATTTTCATTCGCTTCGTCCGTCTCTGGCCTGGTTTCTCGCGAAGAACAGGAGCCGCAGATCGGGACTCCGCACTCACTTCGTGCTCATTTGCACGTCTCATTCACACGCATTCACACCTGTACACTTTAGATAAAACGTTCTCACCTTTCGGTTTGTTTTGCGTAGACTGCTTTACCGAGTAAAGTCGAGAGATATCGCTTGCAGACCGTAAGATAATGCCACCAGATATTCAGTCTGGTTGCAAGCTAAAAGATATATCATTTACAGGCTATTTACACTATAAATAAACAATTACAAAAAGAACAAATTTTTATCCTAGGATTTAGGCTCGCGATTCAGTAAACAATACAAGAAAGTAAGCAAAATTTAAGAAAATAAGCAAAACTCATTTTTCAAACAACATATAAAAAATTCTTTACATTCCAAAAGCCCTTTCTCGAGAGAAGTTGTTGGAACCGCTCCGAGAACTTGGCACCACTCCCAGAAACTGTTGAAAACTTTTTCTCAGACTTTTGGAAACATTCCCAAATTAGTTAAAGACACTCAAGATTCTTTAAAGCAAGCAAGCTGCCGGCAATTTCATCAGGATTTTAACTTGTTCTGTTACCTGGGACTCTAACCCAAGCCGAACCCGTCGTGTTACCTGGGACTTTAACCCAAGCGGTTCTGTTACCTGGGACTCTAACCCAAGCCGAACCCTTCGTGTTACCTGGGACTTTAACCCAGGGCCGGGACTTTAACCCGTTAGGGATTGATGCCAGGGCGTCCCCTTGGCTTTCCCTTGGGCGGTAACGTCTTACCCCCATTTTAACAAAGCGCTTTTAATTCCAAGAACCTAAAAGTAAAATACCTCTTAATTTGAAGCAGGAGTTCGTGTCCACCAAAGCAGAAGTCCAAGGGGTCTGGGAGTTTCTACCGACAAAAGTCTCGTCGGGGGGCCCAGAGAGTCCCCGGCCCCTGGGTCTTGGCTCCAGTAGACCACCCGTGGTCACTCCTGCCTGGCTCACCAAAACTGATGCCGAATTTTTGCCCCAAACAAGCATAAAGGACCACCTAGAGACAAAGTTTCATGCTCTAAGCGGGAGGTATTTTAATACAACGCGTTGGAGAGCCCCCAGGTCGCCCTGGACAAAGAGCTCTGTCTAGTACAATCAGTGTAACTTATTTATACAGTTTTGAGTGTGAGTTACAACATCTTTACATGCATATTCATCACATTGCAACATCTACTTGTAATATTCATATATAGGCGGAGTCTTCAATTTGGGGAGGTTTAGAGATGGGAGTTCCTGTAATCTTCATCATGGGCAGTGGTCGGTCGTAGGTCTTCCTCAATGTAAACTCTTGAACTTTCTTCATACCTTTTCCTTTTAAGGTAGTTTTGGCAGGCATAATAGAGTCAAGTTGTCCTTTTGGCTCATTCTAGGATTTGCTGAGTTGTAATTTCTTTGAAGAATGCTGCTATCTTTTGAGGAATGTTCTACCTAGTCAGTATATGCCCTATTCTTCAGCCAATTTACCACTCCTTCTATGGTTCCTGGTTTCCTAATGCTAGGGTTATGAAATTTTACAATTTTGTTTTAACCTCTTATTTCTCAAAGACTGTCTTAATATTAGTGGCATCAGTGGCTCAGTAGTGGGCTTTGCTTTGAGTTTGATAATAAATATCTCAGAAATACCCCTATTTTTGTTCGCCCAAGTGCACTGAACTGACACTGATCTAGTAATATTTTTGTTTCACACTCGGCTTTGTGTTGTTCATTCTCTTTTATATTGTCTTTTTGGCACGAAATTGGACCCTTTCTTTTAGGTCAAATATTATTATCTATTTGACTAAATGTGAGTGATTGGTTGGTCAAGGACTTCACTGTCAGTTCAATCTGTTTAGTCTTTTGTGTTAAGGTATGAACACCTCTGCACTCTTTTTGTATTTCTTCATTCAATTTTCCTAATACAGTGTTTAATGATTTTGGGGGTTTAATCCAGTCCTGTTGTGTGTATGATTTGTTATCGTGTAGGATGTAAATGGCTAAGTCTGGCTTAGGCCCTGGGTCTTCTAAGGAATGTACCCCAGTCCAAAATAATGACTCGATAACTTGTGCATTTGACCGTGGTCATTCCATGGTAAGGTTTTGTGCTGAAGTTACACTTATCAAGAGTCCAAGGAATAATGCCAGAGTCTGCCAGTCCATGGTAGTGGGTTCCTTCAGGAATTCCCTTGGGGGTTCTCTGGAGCTTTCTTGACTCGGGAGTAATGGATCCAAGCAGGTCGTTCTTTAATCCGGATTGCAGTGAAGGTGGTCAGTAGTACCTGGAACGGTCCTTCCCACTTTTCTTGCAGAGGTTTTCCTAAAAGATTCTGAACATATACCCAATCACCAGGATGAAACAGATGCAATTTACAGTCAGGTTGTTTGGGTTGGTGGTCTATTAGCACTGTGGTATTTTTATCAAAATGTTTTCCCACCGCTATTACATAATCATATATGTATTGATTGCCTATCTGCTCTACAGCTTTGCTGTTTACAACCTGCATTGCATAAGGTCTACCATACAGGATTTCGAATGGACTCAACTTTTCTTTTGAACGAGGTTTCACTCTCAGCCTAATCAGGGCAATAGGCAAAGCCTATTACCACTGTAAATTGGTTTCTTGGCATATTTTGGCAATTTGTTGTTTGATGAGATGATTCATTTTCTCTACTTGCCCACTAGCCTGGGACCTGTAAGGTGTATGTAAATTGCCATTTGATTTGCAATGTCTTACTTATTGCTTTTACGACTTTGGCACAAAAGTGTGAGTCTCTGTCTGAGGAGATACTTTTAGGTACCCCAAATCTCGGTATGATTTCATTTAGTAGAACTTTGGTTACTTCTCTCTCTTTATTTGTTCTGCATGGGAATGCTTCAGGTCACCCAGAAAATGTGTCTGTCAAAACAAGGAGGTATCTATACCCCCCTTTTCTTGGAAGTTCAGAGAAATCAATTTGCCGCACTTCTCCTGGGAACTTTCCTCTGTTAATTGCCCCTTGCTGTATTTTAGTTCCTGTGTTTGGGTTATTTTTCAAACAACGCTCACATCGAGATGTAACTTGGTTTAATGCTGTGAAAAGTTTTGGTCTACACAGTTGATAGTCAGGCTTAGGGCCATTATAAGTTGTTCTTACAGCTCCTAAAGTTTCTAGTAAGTCTCTGCCTAGAAGGGGCTTTGGAGAATTAGGCAAATATAAGAATTGGTGAATTCCCATTTGTTTTCCAATTTTATATTTTAGGGGTTTCAAAAAGAAAACTTTTTCTGATTGGCCTGTTGCTCCCACCACTTGAATAAATTCATCACTTTTTGGTACTAGTTCTTGATTTAGAACTGAAAATGTAGTTCCAGTGTCGATTAAGAAGTCTAATTCTTTTTCACCTTCCCCTAGCTCCAATTCAACCAGTGGGTCTGCTAGGGGCCGGCCCACCGGTCCACCTCAGTCACTGCCTTGATGGGCAATGACAGACAATTTCTCATTTTTCTCATTCTTTTTAGGGCACTCCCATTTCCAGTGTCCCTTTTGAAAGCAAAATGTACACTGATCTGACTCGATCTTCTTTTGCCGAGGAATGAAACTTTTTTCTTGCTGAGATTTGCTACAATCCTTACTGTTACTGTGTGAATTTGAACCTGGGTACTTCAAGTTGTGTGCTGCCATTGCTATAACTACAGCTTTGGCAAGTTTTTTGTCCTCTTTCTTCTTTTCTTCTTTCTCTCTGTTATTGGATACTTTCTAGGCTTCATTCATCAGTATTTCTAAGCCTTTATCTGCCGGGTGCTCTAATTTTTGTAGTTTCTTTTTAATGTTTGGATTACTTTGCCCCATGAGTAATGCTAGTAATTGTTGTTTCCCAGCCTCTGATGCCGGGTCTAAGGGGGTATATTGCCTCATGGCAGCTCTGAGTCTCTCCAGGAAATCTGAGGGTGTTTCATCCTGTCCCTGTCTCACGTCATACAAAGTGGCCCAATTTATTGCTTTAGGAATTGCATTTTGCAAGCCTAAGGCAATTAACTTTCGTATTGAACCGAATCATTTGGATCCCATTTCGGATTTTCTGCTGGAAATATATCTCCACCATTCCCTGGTAACAGGGCAGCATGCATTCTCCCTGTTTTTAACACAAACTCTTTCTCTGTTTCTGTTAGTTCTGACAACATGAGATTTATATCTTCCCAATCTATATCTAAGTTTTTTGCAATCAATTCAAATCTTTTAGTGACCCCTTCTGGATTTTTCCTAAAACATTTGGCTTCCTCCCTCCAGTTGTTTAAGTCACTGGTCGTGAAAGGTACCTTGACCCTCGATTGTTCTCCCACTATTGGCATTATTTGACGGAGGGGAGCAATGGTATGCTCCTCCTTTGTTTTATCTTTAGCTTTACTCCCCTCTTTTTCTTTGGTTTTCCGTTCTGCAGCTCTAGTACGATAGGAATGGTTTGTTCCCTCCTCTGGGTCATCTTTTCCTGATGTTGGTGGGCTAATTTCTGTTTTATCTTCTCCTAGATCTGACATTTCTTTCTCCTTTCCCTCCCCTTTTTCTTTCCCTTTTGGAGTGCTTTCTCTTTTCTTGAAGAATGACTCCAACTGACTATCGTCGGTATCATCTTTTATCGATGGGGGAAAGGGTTGAATTTCGCTGATACTGATCACGCTTTCTTGTTCACTATCCCTCCTTAAGGCACCTCTGACCTATGCTGCATGCGTCACAACAACGCTTTTTCTGTTTGTGATTTTTCTGATCCCATTCTAATGCTAGAATAAGGGGGTCTTGGGGTGCTACATTTATTCCACAGTCTTTTTGCCATTCTGGCTTGCTTCTTAAGGTGAAAAACATATCTGCGTACATGACTTTGTCCCATTTCTCCATTCTACGGAGGAACAGCATAAGTTGTAGGATGGTATTGTATTTTAAACTTCCCTCTGGAGGTCATCTTTCTCCATCATCTAATTTATACAAAGGCCACCAATCAAGACAATATTTGAGAAAGGTCTTTTTGATTAAGTTCCCACCAGGGATTCCACCCAATTCTTTCCAATGTTTCAAAATACATCCCAGGGGAGTCTTGGGATTTACTTCTTTACTTTGTTGGCTCCCCATCCTGTCTGGGTTTAAAGGGTATCTAGTGCCTTTAAATACCTATCTGGGGGTTGTGTGATGTTACTCAGTACTCCATTGTCTGTCAAATACTACCCTGTATAGTTATCATAAGCCCATGTAAGCTCCCAGTTCTTAAATTCTTGGATTT
>NW_020957196.1:77814-80244 GCF_003031625.1 Empidonax traillii | reverse complement strand
GATTTACTTCTTTACTTTGTTGGCTCCCCATCCTGTCTGGGTTTAAAGGGTATCTAGTGCCTTTAAATACCTATCTGGGGGTTGTGTGATGTTACTCAGTACTCCATTGTCTGTCAAATACTACCCTGTATAGTTATCATAAGCCCATGTAAGCTCCCAGTTCTTAAATTCTTGGATTTCAAAATAATCATACACCTTTTGTTTTTTCTCCGATATACCCTGGGGGGTGTTGCTTTTTCCCCTTCCCCCAACCCACCTGGTGGACACCAAGGATCTCACAGTACCGCCTGGTGACGGGCACTGGACATTACAAGTTCTGCTCCTCCAGTGACCCAACAGCACCACCTGGTGAATGTTACAGGACATTACAAGTTTTGCTCCTTCAGTGACCCAACATCGTCACCTTGTGAATGTTCCAGGACATTACAAGTTTTGCATCTCCAGTGACCTGACGGCTCCCCCTGCTGACTGTGACTGGAATTCCACCAAAGGGTGCTAAAAATTGAACTATTTAATTTTCCTTTTGCCAGTTTATCGGTTTTGTTCTTGAAGGGGATTATTGGTGGGTATAGGAGTATTGCTTGGTTGTTTTACTTGGTTTTTTTTGTGGTCCTGTTAATACACACATACTTTTTAAAAGAGGGTTGGTATTTTCTCTTTTCCATAATTTGTTTTCCTTGAATCAGAGCCTCTTAATTTCAGATTTATAATTGCTTAGAAAAAGAAGTTTGGGTCTTTTCTCCTAATCCATCCTCAGCAAAAGACCTTTGTCTCATTTTAACTGGTACACTTTTTGGTGCCCAACGTGGGGTCTGAGAGAGGAAAAGTGGAAAAGGAATAACTGCCCTTGTGTGACTTTATACGTGTTTGTGAACCTGTAGGCACCATGAAGTCTAAGGTCGTTGCTTTTCTGTGATATATAATTTTACCAAAATCTGTGTCCCACCTGTCGATGTTTTTTATCTCAGACACTATGACCCTCTTTGCAATAAGTATGTTTGAGATCTTGCACTGGTTTTATGACATAGCAAACTCAACACCTGTTACTTTCCTTCGGGATATGTTCTCAAGGTTTTATTACTTCTCTAGCCTACACTTTCTCGTACTCCTTGTGTTCTAAGTGCCTTTCAAATTTATGTAATACTTCCCTAAACTGCTCAAGTAAATCTTGCCGTTGGATAATTTGTCCTAAGTGCCACCAAACTGCACTCAGAACAACCCCTTCTACTCGTGTTGGTGTCTTACGAGTTTTCGATCTTCGCATAAAATTATTTCTCAATTTTTTCCCACCACTTCATCCATACAATTTCCAACCTCTTCATTCGTCTCCAGCCGTGCCCCTTGCGGGACAACGGAATCGCTGATCAGAACTTCACACTCAGTTTCGCATTAAGAAGACTGCGTCTCACACACACACTGTCATAGTGAACAACGTGCATTACCGATTAAGGTCACAGGATGTCGCCACAGACCGTGCAATGCAAAACCCGGTTTATGTTACTTACACACAGTCACAAAATACCAGCATAGACGATACACAAATTATATATAGTAAACAGACAATATAATACCAAATTAGGTCAACACACGAACCACATATATCAAACAAGACAATCCAATACACAATGGGCCCCAAATCCCTATCTAAACCAGAAACCAGAAGGAAACTAGTGAGTCAGTCTTCAAAGAGAAAGAGACCAATTTCCCAGCTTCCTGAACAGATATTTGGCAAAATACAAACGTACAGACCGACGGAAGCGTCCTTCCTATGGTGTGTTCCGCAGGATAACAACAGTATCCTGTCCATGCAATGGAACACTTCACCACAGACACCGATGCAACTTAAACCAGAATAAATACCTTTCAGCTATGAGGTCCTTATCCACCCCCCGTGAGAAGCCAGCAAAGACGGGAGTCCACCCTTTATAGGTAAAAACTTACCTTGGCGTGCCTGGGAGGGATATCGATCTCCGTTGGATTCCACAGCTGAGTGGATTCAGCCTCCGGGCTGACTCATCAAATTGTTGCCCAAAAAGGCAGATAGAAACTGCATAGAGACAGTTTTATGCCTTTAAACAGCAGGTATTTACTGTTCGAGGTCGGAGAACTCCCCGTCTTGGGCCAGGCAAAAGAGATCTGAAGTGGTCAGGCGAGAATAGGCAATTTATACAGTTTCTGATTATGATTACAACGTATTCACATATATATTCATATTATTGTATTATTAGATTATAATATTCATAGTAGGTGGGTTTTGAGGCATGGTCTTCATTTTGGGGAATAGTCTGGTCGTACATCCTGTCTTACTTCATTGGAGGGTCTCAAATTTACTCCTCTTCGTCGCGTGAACTCTGGTGAACTCCTGAACTTTCCATTGTTTCGTGTTCTATCTGCTGAAGCTTGAAGAAAACCTTGGTTTCAGGTCTATTT
>NW_020957196.1:74067-77551 GCF_003031625.1 Empidonax traillii | reverse complement strand
GTCTATTTTACCTATTCAAATGTCTACCTTAGCCTATTTGGCCATAATTTATTACCTCTGAGCTCTTTGTATAATGTTCTTGTGGGTTTAGGTCTGTTGAATTTGTACAGAACAAAATTTCCTTTGAGTAAGGTAGAAAATGGGGGGGGGAAGAAAAGTGGGTCTTTGCAGTAAGATGCTTGATTAACCGTTCTAAAGCCTTTTTTTGCTTCATAGATGTCATAGTTCTGATTTTAGCAAGGAATTTTTCTTTCCTCCCCCCCCCCCCGCGTGTGTGCTCTGTTAATGGGCCATCAGGTAAAAACAAAGGAATTGGCCTGATTCCTAAATGGCCGAGACATTAATATCCTAACAACGAAGGGGGAGGAATTGAGGAAGGGTAGGGTGTGTGGGTGGAAGGAGGTGGGGTTTGGGGGGTTGGAGCGCAGCTCTGGGAGCTGGAGGAGAGGCTGCGGCAAGCTGGAGAGACTGCCTGGTTCTTCTTTGTTTTTTTTCCTGTCGGAGGAGAGTCTTTACTGCTGTTCTCTGCTGAGCTGTTGCTGACTGCAGGCCTGGCTCACCGCAAAATCCTCACCAGCTGAAGGTCGTGAGTTTTCCTCCATTGGGAGAACTTTCCGTTTTATTGCTGTTTTTTTTGTTTCCCTCCCCCTTCCCCCCTCCTCCCCCACCACCCGGGGGCAACCAAGGATCACACAACGCCACCTGGTGACGGGCACTGGACATTACAAGTTCTACTCCTCCAGTGATCCAACAGCACCACCTGGTGACTACTATAGAACACTACAAGTTCTGCACCTTTGATAACTCAACAGCGCCGTCTGGTGAATGGTATAGGACATTACAAGTTTTGCATCTCCAGTGACCCGACGGCGCCCCCTGTTGACTGTGGCTGGAACTGCACCAAAGGGTGCTAAAAATTGAACTAATTTCCCTTTTGCCGGTTTTGTTCTTGAAGGGGATTATTGGTGGGTATAGGGGTATTGCTTGGTTGTTTTACTTGGGTTTTTTTGTGTTCCTGTTAATACTCACATACCTTTTAATAAAGGGCTGTTATTTTTCCCTTTTCCATAATTTGTTTTCC
This sequence comes from Empidonax traillii, assembly GCF_003031625.1. Taxonomy (NCBI): domain Eukaryota; kingdom Metazoa; phylum Chordata; class Aves; order Passeriformes; family Tyrannidae; genus Empidonax; species Empidonax traillii. The sequence goes on along the minus strand of NW_020957196.1, from coordinate 76,470 downwards.
TTCAATCGGAGCCTCTTAATTTCGGATTTATAATTGCTTAGAAACGGAAGTTTGGGTCTCTTTCTCCTAATCCATCCTCAACAAAAGACCTTTGTCTCATTTAAACTGGGACATCCACTAGCGCCCAATGTGGGGTCCGAGAGAGGAAAAGTGGAAAAGGAATAACTGCCCTTGTGTGACTTTATACGTGTTTGTGAACCTGTAAGCACCATGAAGTCTAAGATTGTTGCTTTTCTGTGGTATTTGATTATGCCGAGATCTATGTCCCACCTGTCGATGTTTCTCAGCTCAGACACTATGACCCTCATTGCAATAAGTATGTTTGAGATCTCGCATTAGTGTTATGACATAGTAAACTCAGTACCTGTTATTTTCCTTCGGGATATGTTCGCACGGATATATTACTCCTCTAACCTACACTGTCTCCTTTGGGGTTTTAAGGATAATGGCACCTATCCCTATGGAGAAACACAGAGGGGTATATTTGCCCAGCCCTTCATACATTTTCCCTTTGGTTCCAATACAATGGCCTCTGAGAAACTTAAACTCTCGATGTAAGAGACATTTTCCTTTTTGGGTTTCTCATGCGAGGTGTCATATCTATTGCCACGGTGTCATATCTAATATTCGTGGTTAGGCCCAGGATTTTCCAGGAACGGGCACAGAAGCCAGTCCCAGGGGTGGAAAAACTCAAATGGCATGGGCCATGGGAGGACTTGGGTAAATTTCTAGAAAGTGGTTCAGTTCCTCCAACATGGAAGTTCACTCTCGAACAACTCCTAAACCCTACACAGATAATAACAGCTGTGAGGGAGAGAGGTCGTGATAAACCCATAGAGAGGCAGTTGGTATATGCATGGGGGGTTTTAGCTGTTGCCTACAAAAAGGTGCTCGGTATGGTGCAGCCCTCACAGGGAAAAGGAAAAGATGAAAACAAGAGGCCTGATTCAAGGGTGACTCCAGATAAGGTCAGCTCCAAGGGACCAAACAAGTCAATAGAGGTTGCCCCTATCCAAAAGAAGAAATATAAGACCAAATCAGCCCGCCCAGTTGACGATGATGGGGAAGCAGGACCCTCACAGACAGCCAACCCGGAGCCAGAAATCGTCACTGAGTCCTTATCGTATGACAACCTCCGGAAATTACTGGCAGACGTCATTCGTCACCCAAATGAGCCTATACTGACCTCGATGATCCGAGTCTGGGACTCTACGGGTGATGCCATAAACCTTGATGGCGGTGAAGCAAGGCATTTGAGGTCTATTGCCCAGGATGTGGGCCTTGAAGAGGCATTTGTGAGAGAATCAAAGCCCCTGTCTCTTTGGGCACGGTTGCTGGATGCTGTGAGAGGCAGATTCGTTTACAGAGAGGCCTTGCAGAAAGACCATTTTGCGAAGAGTTGGAATACCATGGAGGAGGGGATCCGACGCCTGAGGGAAATGGCACTATTTTAAGTACTGTTTAGAAGAGATATGCAAGCTAGTCACGATCCTGACAAGGTTAGATGTACACCGTACATGTGGTGGACCTTCATACGTATGGGGCCATCTGCACATGTCAGTTTCCTGACATCACTGGATGCTGGGGAAAAGAGTGAGCCAGTGGTGTTTATAGCAAATAAACCTCGGATGTACGACAGTATGGTCCAAGAATCACTACAAGCCCGTGTTTCCTCCTTAGAGACCTCAATCGATAACCTCACTACCATAGCTACACAACTACAAGATCAACAAAAGGAAATGCTAGAAAAGATTGAGAGAAACACCTCCCAGGTGGCACCAGTGAGAACCGGGCGCCCCCCAGCTAGAGGGGGTAGACAGACCTCATGAACCGAGCTGTGGTATTTCCTATCTGGACATGGAGAAGACATGAGACAGTGGGACAGGAAACCTACTCATGTCTTGGCAGCCCGAGTACAAGAGTTAAAGGACCAGAGAAAAACAAATTCCGTGAAAGTGAGTGCAGTGCCAGTATCCCGTGGGCAGAGATCTGACCCACTAGAAGGTACCTCCCACCAGTATTTGCAGACGGAAACCTGTGATGAGCAGGACAGAAACCAGTATTAGAGGGGCCCTGCCTCTAGCCAGGTAGAGGCACGGGACAACCATGTCTATTGGACGGTGTGGATCCGGTGGCCTGGCACATCAGACCCACAAGAATATAAGGCTTTGGTTGACATTTGCGCTCAATGCACGTTAATGCCCTCAGGACATGTGGGACCAGAGGCTATTTCCATGTCTGGGGTGACAGGAGGGTCGCAGTAGTCGACCGTGTTGGAAGCTGAAGTGAGTTTGACCGGAAAGGACTGGCAGAAGCACCCCATTGTGACTGGTCCAGATGCCCCATGTATCCTGGGCATTGACTACCTTAGGAATGGGTATTTCAAAGACCCCAAGGGACATA
>NW_020957196.1:66539-73600 GCF_003031625.1 Empidonax traillii | reverse complement strand
CCCCATTGTGACTGGTCCAGATGCCCCATGGATCCTGGGCATTGACTACCTTAGGAATGGGTATTTCAAAGACCCCAAGGGACATAGGTGGGCTTTTGGGATAGATGCGTTAGAGACAGAAGCAGCTAAGCAGTTGAATTCATTACCTGGCCTCTCGGAGAACCCTTCTGCGGTGGGACTGTTGAAGGTTGAGGAACAGCGAGTGCCAATTGCCACTACAATAGTGCACCGTCGGCAGTATCGAATGAACTGAGACTCTGTGATCCCCATCCATAAGATGATCCGTGAGCTGGAGAGCCAAGGAGTGATCAGCAGGATCCATTCCCCCTTCAACAGTCCCATCTGGCCTGTGCGCAAATCTGACGGAGAATGGAGATTGACTGTGGACTATCGTAGCCTGAATGAAGCCACCCCGCCACTGAGTGCCGCTGTTCCAGACATGTTGGAACTCCAGTATGAGCTGGAGTCTAAGGCAGCGAGGTGGTATGCCACTACTGACATCGCAAATGCGTTCTTCTCCATTCCCTTGGCAGCAGAGTGCAGGCCCCAGTTTGCTTTCACGTGGAGGGGCGTGCAGTACACGTGGAACCGACTGCCCCAGGGGTGGAAGCACAGTCCCACCATCTGCCACGGATTGATCCAGGCTACGCTAGAGAAAGGTGAAGCTCCAGAACACCTGCAGTACATTGATGACATCATTGTATGGGGGAAAACAGAAGAAGAGGTCTCTGAGAAAGGAAAGAAGATCATACAGATTCTCCTGGAGGCTGGGTTTGCCATCAAAAAGAGTAAAGTCAAGGGACCTGCCCAAGAGATCCAGTTCCTAGGAGTAAAGTGGCAAGATGGACGTCGCCAGATCCCAACTGAAGTCATCGATAAAATCACAGCAATGGTCCTCCCAACTAGCAAGAAGGAAACCCAAACTTTCCTGAATGCCATAGGTTTCTGGAGAATGCATATCCCCGAGTACAGCCAGATCGTAAACCCTCTCTATCTGGTAACCCGCAAGAAGAATGACTTCCAGTGGGGTCCTGAACAACAGCAAACATTTGAACAGATTAAACAGGAGATTGCCCATGCTGTAGCCCTTGGGCCAGTCAGGACAGGGCCAGATGTGAAGAATGTGCTCTACTCTGCATCTGGGGATAAAGGCCTCTCCTGGAGCCTCTGGCAGAAGGTGCCTGGCGAGACCCGAGACCGCCCACTTGGATTCTGGAGTTGAAGCTACAGAGGGTCAGAAGACAATTACACTCCAAAAGAAAAGGAGATCCTAGCAGCTTATGAGGGAGTACAAGCTGCCTCAGAGGTGATTGGCACAGAAGAACAGCTCCTCCTGGCACCTCGGTTACCGGTATTGAGTTGGATGTTCAAAGGGAAGACGCCCTCTACGCATCATGCCACTGATGCCACCTGGAGCAAATGGATCGCCCTGATCACGCAGCGCACCCGCATTGGAAATCCAAATCGCCCTGGGATCCTAGAAATCATCACAAACTGGCCGGAAGGTGAGAATTTTAGTCTAGCAGAAGAAGAAGAAGGAGAGCAGGTGGTACGGGCGGAGGAAGCCCCAGCATACAACCAACTACCAGAAGAAGACATACGCTATGCACTCTTTACTGATGGTTCCTGCCGTATTGTAGGGATGAAACATAAATGGAAAGCAGTTGTATGGAGTCCCACACGACAAGTTGCAGAAGCTATGGAAGGAGAGGGTGAATCAAGCCAATTTGCAGAGCTCAAAGTTGTCCAGTTGGCATTGGACATTGCTGAACGAGAGAAGTGGCCAAAACTTTACCTCTACACGGACTCATGGATGGTGGCCAATGCCCTGTGGGGGTGATTGGACAGATGGAAGAAGACCAATTGGAAACATAGGGGAAAACCCATCTGGGCCGCTGATGTATGGCAGGACATTGCTACCCGGGTAGAGAAGCTGATTGTGAGAGTCCGCCACATAGATGCCCATGTGCCCAAAAATCGAGCCAATGAGGAGCATCGCAACAATGAACAGGCAGACCGAGCTGCACAAGTTGAGGTGTCACAGGTGGACCTAGACTGGCAGCACAAAGGCAAATTGTTCTTAGCACGATGGGCCCATGATGCTGCCGGCCATCAGGGCAGAGATGCCACCTACAGATGAGCACGAGACCGAGGGGTGGATCTAACCATGGATGCTATCTCTCAGGTTATCCATGACTGTGAGACATGCGCTGCCATTAAACAGGTTAAGAGACTGAAACCCCTGTGGTATGGTGGACGGTGGAATAAATACAGGCATGGGGAGGTTTGGCTGGAGACGCATCCGGTGCCCCACGCCACTGCCAGAAATACCATCCTGGGCCTCGAAAAGCAGGTCCTGTGGCGGCACGGCACCCCAGAGCGGATTGAGTCAGATAATGGGACACACTTCAAGAATAGTTTAGTTACCACCTGGGCGAAAGAGCATGGCATTGAATGGGTCTATCACATACCATACCATGCAGCAGCTGCCGGGAAAGTTGAAAGGTGCAATGGACTGTTGAAGACTACCCTTAAAGCATTAGGTGGAGGGACTTTCAAACCTTGGGATCAACACCTATCAAAGGCTACATGGTTAGTCAACACTAGAGGCTCCATCAATCGAGCTGGCCCTGCCCAATCAGAGTCCCTTCACACTGTAGACGGGGACAAGGTCCCAGTGGTTCACATGAGAGGTATGTTAGGTAAAACAGTTTGGGTTAACCATGCCTCGAGCAAAGGCAAATCCATTCGTGGAGTTGTCTTTGCCCAAGGACCTGGTTGCACATGGTGGATGATGCAAGAAGATGGAGAAACCCGGTGCATACCTCAAGGAGATATCATCTTAGGGTAAACAGGCCATAACTCCGTATCTGTATTTGTACCTATATATTTGTGAATGTGTACGTGGTTTAGAATAATGTATGTATGTATGGAGTTCAAAAAGGATTCAATTTGTTAGATGTATGGTGGCATGGGAAAGGAAAAAAAATTAGGGGTGGATAATGTCATAGTTCTGATTTTAGCAAGGACTTTTTCTTTCCTTCCTCCCCCCGCCCGCGTGTGTGCTCTGTTAATGGGTCACCAGGTAAAAACAAAGGAGTTCGCCTGATCCCTAAATGGCCGAGACATTAATATCCTAACAACGAAGGGGGAGGAATTGAGGAAGGGTAGGGTGTGTGGGTGGAAGGAGGTGGGGTTTGGGGGGTTGGAGCGCAGCTCTGGGAGCTGGAGGAGAGGCTGCGGCAAGCTGGAGAGACTGCCTGGTTCTTCTTTGTTTTTTTTCCTGTCGGAGGAGAGTCTTTACTGCTGTTCTCTGCTGAGCTGTTGCTGACTGCAGGCCTGGCTCACCGCAAAATCCTCACCAGCTGAAGGTCGTGAGTTTTCCTCCATTGGGAGAACTTTCTGTTTTATTGCTGTTTTTTTTGTTTCCCTCCCCCTTCCCCCCTCCTCCCCCACCACCCGGCGGTAACAAAGGAACACACAGTGCCACCTGGTGACGGGCACTGGACATTACAAGTTCTACTCCTCCAGTGATCCAACAGCACCACCTGGTGACTACTATAGAACACTACAAGTTCTGCACCTTTGATAACTCAACAGCGCCGTCTGGTGAATGGTATAGGACATTACAAGTTTTGCATCTCCAGTGACCCGACGGCGCCCCCTACTGACTGTGGTTGAAACTGCACCAAAGGGTGCTAAAAATTGAACTATTTAATTTCCCTTTTGCCGGTTTTGTTCTTGAAGGGGATTATTGGTGGGTATAGGGGTATTGCTTGGTTGTTTTACTTGGGTTTTTTTGTGTTCCTGTTAATACTCACATACCTTTTAATAAAGGGCTGTTATTTTTCCCTTTTCCATAATTTGTTTTCCTTCAATCGGAGCCTCTTAATTTCGGATTTATAATTGCTTAGAAACGGAAGTTTGGGTCTCTTTCTCCTAATCCATCCTCAACAAAAGACCTTTGTCTCATTTAAACTGGGACAATAGAGTTCACATGTTGGCAGGTCATGAAGCACAGCAACTAGGATCACTCGCCAAAAATCATGAACTTGATCAATTGGTTGCATCGGGAAATGGCAGACACTTCATTTTTGCCCTTCTGCAAAGGAACTCTTGGGGGAGTCCCAGCCAGAGCCAGGCACCAACAGCATGAGTTCATGGGACAAATCCCTTTTTCCCCTTTTCCCCTTCCCCTTCTTGGTGAGGGGGGGAGATATCCATTTTTGGCTTCTCCTATGCACCAGGGGCCCCACATGGTGACCACCAGAGCCCAACAGCGGCCCCTGATGATTGTGGTTAGAATTGACCAAAATGTGGAAAGTATTCAACTGTTTCCTTTTGAAGGGGACTTTTGGGTACAGGATTATTGTTTGGATTTTTTTGTGTTCTTTTGTTGTTCTGCCAATACACATATATCCTTTAATAAAGGACTGTTATTTTTTCTTTCTCCATACTTCCTCAATTGGAGTCTCTTATTATTTACATTTGCTTAGAGGGAGGAGTTTGGTCTTCCTCCTAACTCAATCTCCTTAGCAAAACACTTTAGCCTCATTAAACTTAGACAACATCACACATTTTCCCCCTCATAAAGGCAACCCTCCAGCCATATTCTACCTCTGTTTCTACCAGGAAAAACACACTTTAAAGCAAATCACATACAACAAGTCAGAGTACGCGATCTAAAGCAAAAAAACCCAATATAGAAAAAAAATAAGGTAAAATATATACACTGTAGTCTATAAGGTACAGGGCAAGGTAAAATTAGTAAGGCAAGGTAAAATTAGTATCTATAAGGAAAATATATAAAGTACAATTAGTCTATAAGGTAGAGATAAAATATATATAAGGAAAGATATAAGGAAGCAAAGTACAATTGATGAAATCAAAGTAAAATATAAGAACCCCCAGCGTGCGCTCTCGAAATATAGATGTTCACAGTTTTTATAATGATTTTCACCCAATCCTGTCCAGCCACCACCCAGGTTCTGCCCCCACCACGCCTCTTGGAAATTGGGTCTGGGAGTGTTTTGGGACCCCCTCTTCTTCATCTTCCTCAGAGCATGTAATGTCCTTGGAGGCCTTCCAGAATTCTAGGTCTGAAGGTTATTGAGTCTATGGCTGTATCTTCTTCCATAGGGTTAGGGTGTTCTTCTACAATTCTACCTTGAAAAAGAGACTAAACAGGCTATGTAATTTAGGGAATTGATATGGGAATGGGTAACAGGGGTTTGAAATGGTGTGTAAAGTGATAATATGTTGCTACTCTAAAATCTACATTTACAACATAACTACTTCTAAGATCTACAAAAATTTAAAAAAAAATCAAAACTTCAAAACTCTAAGGTATCATACTATGAATACAATAATGCCATAAGGGGATTCTAAGTCCCAGTAGTTTTCTATTATCACCCATGGTTAGTATAATTGAATCTCCAAGGTCCTATTACATAATAATTCTTGTAGGTTAGTATATGACCAGTAATATAAACCCAAATGCAAAATCCCAGAGCAAACAAAGCTACAATTTCCAGAGATATTCAACAGGTTCAGATGATTACAATGGGGTCATCAAAGTCTATTTGCAGTCTTAGATTGCACTTTTGTTGATGTTTGATCAAAGAAAGTTCATACAAATCATTGAGCTCTGCTGTGACAGTTATCACATGCTGCATTGTGTCTGAAGGTGGTGTGACCCTTTTACAATAGAAAGCATGGATATAGCTGGGCAGGTCCTTGCACTTTACCACAGTATTAGTAATTAACAGTACTCGATAAGTTTTCTTCCAGTGCAGTTGAAGTGAATTGTTTTGTTGGTATACCTTAATGTAGACCCAGTTTCCTGGTTTTAAAAAGTGATACACAGCAGTATCAGGTTCAAATGAAGATTCTTTCAGCTGTGTGTGGAAAGTCCTTACACATTTCATTAATGCCTAACAATACTTTAGAAGAACATCATCTGTCAATTTTAAGTATGCCTGAACAAGAGTTCAGGGTGCTGTGTAAGGCAGTCTCATGGACCTGCCAATCAAAATCTTATGAGGTGATGGCCCTTGTTTTCTATTCACAATGCTTCTTATATACATCATTAGGAGAGGTAATGCATCCTGCTGTTTCAGGCCTGTCTCTGTATAAATCTCTGCTAACTTATTTCCAAATAGAAATTTTACCTTTTACAGTTCTACTAAATTGGGGATGATAGGCACAATGGAACTTTGGTTCTATTTATAGGATTGCACATATTTTCTGCATTACTTGGTGTCCTCCTATTGCTATCTAGTGTTAGGGAACCAAGGAATTAGTTCTTTCAGTGACTTGTTGCCTATGCATGTTTATCCATCCTGAGAACATATCTAAGATGACATACTCAAAATTACAGCATTTAGGTATTTGAATAAAGTCAATTTGTAAATTTACAAATTATCCCCCTTGATCATTCAAGTTATAGAATTATTAGATTAAATAAAATTTGTATTAATTATTGTGCACCCACTCTGAGTGAGTGAACAGTACTTTGGTTCAGGCATTACTGACAAGTAGCTCTGATTGAAATCAGCTTTGCTGTGTAAACTGAGAGAACTGTGCTAGACTGCATCTTCTCAGGTACTAAGGAGTCAAGGCCATGTCTTATCAGGAGCTAACAGTACCAGCCTGAGCTGGGGCTAAACAAAACTAAAACTGCTACATCTGCACATACAGCAAAGGAGGGTGGGGGGTTGACTACAAGTCAATCACCTTACACTATAAAAATCAGTAGCCCCTCTAAGGTCATTGAGCTCTCCCAGACAGGTTGCATGGTAATCTCCTCCTTGAGCAGGGATGCCTCCCAAGGTTACTCCTTGAGGCTGAGAGACTCCTTACTTGTCATCTGATATCTAATGGTAATGGCCAGTCTCTTCGCGAACGAAGAACCGGGGAAGGTCTTTCCACCTTCCAGCCTGCGCATTGGATTTTTTAGGTGAGACACAGTGTGCGCGGAACTGAGCCCACCCTTTAATCCTGAGGTTCATCTGCCGGGGCCAAGCACGCTTGGACGGTGGCAGCGAGGTCCTCAGGACGTA
>NW_020957196.1:63141-65943 GCF_003031625.1 Empidonax traillii | reverse complement strand
AATCCTGAGGTTCATCTGCCGGGGCCAAGCACGCTTGGACGGTGGCAGCGAGGTCCTCAGGACGTAGATGGATTGCCTTACAGGGCTAGCGAGCTCCATCTGCCCGGGGAGGGGCCCCGACCGGGAATCGAACCCGGGTCTCTGCAGTGACAGTGCAGTGTGTTTTCCTCTACACCACCGGGGGCTCCCCATCTGATATCTATAACAAAGGTAAGGGACATTTTACATTAGGCCTAAAAGCATATTGTATGCCAGGGACATTTCTATATATACAGTTATAGCTTAATTATTAGAAGTGTAGTAACTTGTAGAGTGTTTGACCACTGTCTAAATAATTATCTAAATTGTCATTTAAATTAGCTTTTAAGTCATTGTCAAATCACTATTTAGCTAACATTCAATTATTGCTTAATCACCATTTGATTGTCATTTGATTTTCATTCAGTCATTTATTGATTAATTGTTTAATCATTAATAAAACCCTTTTAGTTAAACCCATAATGACGACTTAATAGGTCACCTGCAACAATTACACAAACCCTAAATTTATGTGGGCTAATAAACAAAAATTATATATATAAAAATATAGAACAGATAGGTGAAGCAGGAGACATGGTGGGGTAGCACTGTATGTTAGGGATTGTTTTGATTGTATTGAAATCAATGATGATGACAAGGTTTAGTGTCTGTGGGTAAAGATCAAGGGGAAGGTCAGTAGGGCAGATATTTTGGTAGGAGTCTGTTACAGACAACCTAGCCAGGATGAACAGGCAGATTCTGCAGGAGGCTGACAGAAGTCTCACAATCACCAGCCCTTGTACTTCTGGGGGACTTGCCAGATGTCTGTGGAAATACAACACAGCAGAGGGGAAAAAGTCTAGGAGGTTCCTAGAGTGTGTGCAAGGTAACTTCCTGACACAGCTGGTGAGGGAGCCAAGTAGGGAAGGAGCCCTGCTGGACCTGTTGTTTGTGAACAGAGAAGGACTGGTGGTTGATGTGATGGTTGGAGGCTGTCTTGGGCAAAGCAATCATGAAATGATAGTTTTCAATTCTGGGTGAAGTAAGTAGGGGCTCCAGCAGAACTTCCAACTTGGACTTCTTTCAGGCAGACTTTGACCTGTTTAGGAGTTTAATTGATGAGTCCCTTGGGAGTCAGTCCTGAAGGGAAGAGGAGTCCAGGAAGGCTGGATGTTCTTTAAGATGGAAATCTTCAAGATACAGGAGCAGGCTGTGTCCATGTGCCATAAGACAAACTGGTGGGGAAAAAGACCAGCCTGGTTAAACAGAGAGTTTAGGCTTGAACTCCAGGAAAAAGAGTTTATCACCTCTGGAAGGAAGGGCAGGTAACTTGGGAGGACTTTGGGGGGACTACAAGGATACTGTGAGTTTATGCAGTGAGAAAATTAGAAGGACCAAAGCCAAACTGGAACTTAATTTGGCCACTGTGGTTAAAGACAACAAAAAAAGTTTCTATAAATACATTGGCAGCAAAAAGAGGGCTGGGGAGAGTCTCCATTCTTTGCTGGATGCAGAGGGTAGCATAGTGTCAGGGGATGAGAAAAAGGCTGAGATACTTAATGCCTTCTTTGCCTCAGTCTTAAATAGCAAAACCAGTTGCCCTCAGGATACCCAGCTCCCAGAGCTGGAAGTTAACAACAGGGAGCTGAGCAAAACCCCCATAATCCAGGAGGAAATGGTTAGTGACATGCTATGCCAGTTAGACACACACGAGTATATGGGTCCAGATGGGATGCACCCAAGAGTACTGAGGGAGCTGGCAAAAGAGCTTGCCAAGCCACTTTCAATCATTTGCTGACAGTCCTGGTTAACCCGAGAAGTCCCAGCTGACTGGAAATCAGCAAATGTAATGCCCATCTACAAGAAGGGTTGGAAGGATGTTTCGGGAAACTACAGGCCTGTCAGCCTCACCTCATGTAGTGGGTTGACCCTGCCTGGATGCCAGGTACTCACTAAAGCCGCTCTCTCATTCCACTCTGCAACTGGACAAAGGAGAGAAAATACACTTTAAAAAGGACATTGAGGTGCTGGAGCATTTCCAAAGAAGGGCAACTAAGGTGGTGAAGGGTCTAGAAAACATGTCTTATGAGGAGTGGCTGAGGGAACAAGGGTTTTTTAGTGTGGAGGAGAGGAGGCTCAGTGTACGGGTTGTCATACTACATGAAGACTGCCAAAAGGAACCATGGGAAATTTAGTCCCCCAGGTACTCGACTGAGCATGGTCACTGGATGTGCTCAAAAGTGATTGGTTGGGAAAGTCACATGTTCTGTAGTGACGTATTGTCTCGGTCGAGTGATGCCCAGAAAAGAGCAGATAAAAAAACCTGTTTAGACAGGGTTTTATGTCTAAAGCAGCAAGGTATTTATTTATTTATTTAACGGCTGGGCAGCCTGCCAGCTAGTGCTGGGAAAACAGGCTCCGCGTTGGTTAGGTTACAGTGAGTTTTTTATACAGGTTTGGCAATGATTACAACATAAATTACAATATTCATAACAGGTGGAGTTAGGGGCGGAGATTGAGGCGTGGTTTCCATTTTGAGGAATATTTTGGTGGGAGTTCCTGTTTGCCTTCATCCTGGGGGTTGTGTTTTACTCCTCATCCTCGCCTGACCTCGGGGACCTTTCGTTCTTTCTATTGTTTTCATGTTCTGATCACTGAGGCTTCAAGAAAGCCTTGGATCTGAGCCTATTTCACCTATTGAGATGTCACCTTGGCTCCTTTGGCTAAGATTTATTACCTCTGGGCTCTTTGTTCTATGTATCTGTAAATATTTTAGGTACAGAA
>NW_020957196.1:60607-62956 GCF_003031625.1 Empidonax traillii | reverse complement strand
TTGTTTTCATGTTCTGATCACTGAGGCTTCAAGAAAGCCTTGGATCTGAGCCTATTTCACCTATTGAGATGTCACCTTGGCTCCTTTGGCTAAGATTTATTACCTCTGGGCTCTTTGTTCTATGTATCTGTAAATATTTTAGGTACAGAACAAGATCTCCTTTGAGCAAGGTAGAGAAATGGGGGGGGGAGAACAGTGGGCCCCTGTAGCAAGATGCTTCAGTTAACCCTTCTTCCTTCACGAGGCGGGAGGCAACATAGGTTTTCAGGATACCAGCTTTTTTATTGCAACAGTACAGTTCTGGGTGACACACGTACACACAGCATTGGTTTACCACTTCATAACAACTCATGATTGGACACACAGCCACGTCTTAACACAATAGGTTAACACTCCTCACAGGAAACCCACTCTGTGTTACAGTCCTACTGTCTGTGGTTAACCCTCTGCCAGGTGTAAGAAGTTCCATGTTCAGTATCTCAGTTTACAGAGAGCCCAGGACCAGCTGGGCTCCCCCACAATTCCCCCTCTTTTGTATTATAGAAAATGCCAGCATCAACTAATACAGGGCCCATGCACTAGTGACATGGCAATATCAATAATACAATACAACTATACACATAGGCAAAAAATCAACCAGTTCTTCTTTCATCAATCCACAAGAATGGTATTCCTTCTTCTCAATGCTGAATGTCCATAAATGAGTTGTCCAAGTAGCTTGTGTGTGTGGAACAGGCAGGTAGAAAGCAGTCTGTTGGAGGATAAGAATATTGCTCCTCAAAAGCTAGCTGAACAGACAGGTATCCTCCCCTCCCCTTTTTTTTCTCTATTTTTTTTTTCTATTTTTATTTTTTCTATTTTTTTTCATATTATTACTGGTAGTTTTTGACTTCCTAAAGTCTTTGAGTGCTTCAAAAAGCAGGTGTCAGGAAGCTAATAATTCCATGGCTCCCCTGAAAGCAACTTTAGAAGTCGCCTGGTATCCTTAATCACTGCTCCATATCAGCACTTTTGCAGGAGCAGGGCATCTAGCTTGATTTCATGTTTCTCTTTAGCAGTAACTGCCTCATCTGGACGACAGAGTCATCCTCTCTACTTAGCAGTAACTGCCACATTTGGATGAGAGAGTCATCCTCTCTACTTAGCAGTAACTGCCACATTTGGATGACAGAGTCATCCTCTCTAGATAACATGGAACCTATTTAAGCTCTGGTGGCTTTCCTGTTCTAAAGAGGTGTCTCCAAAATATCTGTGGGGCTGGCCCCATCTCTGCGACTTTACTGTCGCTCTCATAAGCTACATCAAAGTTCCCGCCCCCAATGGCTATCTCAAAGCCATCTCTCTCCGTCCTCTCCTGGGACGTGAAAACCTTCTAGATTGCTTCAGGAGGTACTAATGTGAGTTACAAGCAGAGCTGAACGGTAGCTGGAATGCTGCCTTTAAGCAGCCCAGAGCTGATAAATGGCAGTTGCCAGGATACCAAGATTTAGCAACAGTCCAAGCCAAGCGGAGGAGGGGGGGCGAGCAGGAGTTTGCCTGCCTGACAGCTGTCGGAGTAGGCGGCGGATCCGCCGTGCCCCTTTTGAGGGATGTAGAGGAAGAGGATTTTGATCTAGACACCCTAAGGCCTTTCCCCTGAAAGAAAAGCAGGGTCTATAGAGATCTTGGTAAAAGGTGCCAGTCCTGACCATGGGAGAAAGAATGTAAATAAGAGGTGAACATCCAATCATATGTGAAGGCTAGTGGTAAATATAGATAATAGAGCTAAGAATAATGTTAGTATGTAAGATTCTAGGAGACAGTGTGTGAGTGCTGCTGTGTGAAGACAATGTAATATTCAGGATGAAGAATAAAAGCTGAATTTAGGCCATCATCATCTAAGTGCCCAGTTTTATTATTATGGCCGTCTTCGTATTTAATACAACAACTGGTGAACCCCGAGTGTTGCGAGCCAGGAGGGATCACGACTAATCCTGACGAGACTCCCCATCGAGGGATCGGAGATAACTCCCTGAGGAATTGAGAGGAATTGAACCGCAGGGCGATATGCGGTGAGGACGGAGCCCGGTGTAGCAAAAGCAGTGGAATTGCTGCGAAAAATGGATCCGGATCCGAGATTTCTTGACACCTGAGGCAGGTGAGCCACCGGGAACTTTGGGGTGCCGTGGGTATTCAAGCGAGCGGGAAAGAACGACACATCTATGAGATGCAGATTCAAATCCGTTTTATTATCAGAAGGCTACTCAATATATAATCTTTTGAGTCCTGGACATGCGACCAGGAGTACAGCATGCTATTATGATTGGTCAGCACACACTGTCCATGCGCCTCAGACAGTCCAACGATTGG
>NW_020957196.1:58289-60316 GCF_003031625.1 Empidonax traillii | reverse complement strand
TCTTGTTTGACTAACGGTCAGCTCCTGGCCTTCTCAGAACCCAGCACAATCCTTTAAAACTGCCAAGACCCCAGCAATTCCCCCTTTCTGTTTAAGCATAGAATCAAAGCTACGAATAATACAATCCTGAAGACACCTAAAAACACACAGAATAATAAGTAATAAAACCAGAATGAGAACGAGTATAGATAGCCCTTGTTTAAGTATATCTTTTAGCCAACCTCTTACTCCCCAAGACGCCAGCCAGGCATCCAACCCCACAGATCCTTTTTTTACATGATGTATGCGTTCCTTAAGCTCTTGTAACTGTTTGTGTATGCTCTGTGAATGATCAGATAGATTCATGCAACACATTCCTTCAAAATCCTGACACCCGTGCCCATGGGCTAAAAGCAGAAAATCAATTGCTGCTCTATTTTGTAAAATTGCATATCTTAAGCTATTTAAAAACACACGCGTAACCCCTTTTTGTATTTGTGCTAGGAAAATCGCCTGGGTCGTCCTTTGCAGGGCCCTTTGCAAACATGACACCAAACATGGCAACATTAGTAGCACAACCACAAAAATAGATAACAGAAGCAAACCTGTCTTGACCATAGGCAAAAGCCATTCGGATAGCAACAGACCATTTAGTCAATTTTGACCAGCATTAACCTGTAATTCTTTAATACTTGCTTCCAGTCATTGAAGGCTAGTATGCATCAACTTACCATAATAAAATCTATATAATACATCCTCTTAAAATCTTAACACTTATAAAGTATTTAAGGTCACACACATAGACATCTACACAGCTTTTTTCACTCATACAGCTTTTTTCCAGTCATTCAGAAAGTGGCCACCACAATCATCCTTCATTCACACATAGCTGGGATTTTTATTATAGTTTTGCATTTCAACCACAGATCTCAGATCCCAAGTATTACTGGCTGTGTGCTTCTCAGTCTGCCATCCGTGGTAGTCATGTTCAGCAACTCCACCTGTCCTGAAGAGGAATCAAAAAAATGGCCAGTCTCTTCACGAACGAAGAACCGGGGAAGGTCTTTCCACCTTCCAGCCTGCGCATTGGATTTTTTAGGTGAGACACAGTGTGCGCGGAACTGAGCCCACCCTTTAGTCCTGAGGTTCATCTGCCGGGGCCAAGCACGCTTGAACGGTGGCAGCGAGGTCCTCAGGACGTAGATGGATTGCCTTACAGGGCTAGCGAGCTCCATCTGCCCGGGGAGTGTCCTAACCAGGAATCGAACCCAGATCTCAGCGTTGACAACGCTGTGGTTTAGCCACTGCACCACCAGAGAGGAATCAACACACTGCAACACTACCAGTGCCGAGCCTTGCGTCTTCCGAGACATCCTCAACGCAGGCGGTGGCCCCTGATGGTGTCGGGGAGCCTGCAGTGCCTCAGCTCCGCAGGTCCATTAACAGCGGCTCTGCCCTCGGTCCGTTCCCAGCATGGTGCTGTGCGGGCGCCCTGGTCTGCGTCAGCCCCCCCGACGGTGCTGTTTCCGTGCTCTCTGGATGTTAGTATCTCCGATGTTTGGAATGCAGTCAGGTCTCAGTTTCTGTCCATCTGCCTCTTTCAGTCATTTGCGCTGTTAACAAAAAAGCTTACAAACCATTGCTATGAAGAGTTCAGTCAGTTTTAAGTTGTTATCGTAACAGAGGGGTCTGCTTGGGAAAAAACGAAGTGCCCCAGAGAACTGCAGCCAGTCCCGCACTTTGTTCCACCGCGGGTCTCGAACCTATGGCGCTGGGATTTACACTCCTATGCTTTACCAACTGAGCCACCAGGGCTTCTTTAACAGTCTCTCTCCTCTTTCGAACGTAGCCAGACTCCCGTCACGGTACCCAGGCACTCTTAAATCTTACAGCAGCTTCGTTTTGGAGTCTTAGAGTAAAATTCTTTACCCCGTGTCTTGCATCCGTGAGTGATTGCTGTGAGGAAACCATAACTTGCAAAGCAAACATATTTTTACCTCTTGTTTAATTTCATTAACATTGTTAAAAGTTCAAGGAATGTTGTAGGC
>NW_020957196.1:39105-56944 GCF_003031625.1 Empidonax traillii | reverse complement strand
ATGCGACCAGGAGTACAGCATGCTATTATGATTGGTCAGCACACACTGTCCATGCGCCTCAGACAGTCCAACGATTGGTAGTCTTAAAGCACACATTCCTGGGAAAAGTTTCTGTTATCACCGTTTCTCACACATTGCTTTCTGCTGACCTCTGCATTCCTGCAGCTGCAGACTTGTTCTTGTTTGACTAACGGTCAGCTCCTGGCCTTCTCAGAACCCAGCACAATCCTTTAAAACTGCCAAGACCCCAGCATTGGGGCATGATGGGACCGGAGTCCCGAGGGAAGCGCATGGTTAACACTTCAAATGCGCTGCTTAGACAGCGTGATGATGATGGTGATGGCCGCTCATGACGTGAAGTTCAAAGAAATGGCAGTTCTGCGTGGGGCAGCACTGCTGAGTCAGGGCACGTTCGGGGTGCGGTCTCAGCTGCTCCGCGCACAGCCAGGGACGTCCGATGAAAGCAGAGGGACGCGAACCAGGCACGGAGCGGGCTGGGGCGCTGTACTGAGCCGGGATGTCAGGAGTGGGGCTACGCAGTTTATGTACAGCAGCACGCAGGTTGCGTACGCAATCACGCAGTTTCCATAGGGCTGCAGCTGGGACGCGAAGCGAGGTAACGAAAGCTCCGAGGGGGGGAGCGGGGCAGCCCTGCAGGAAGGCTGGGAGCGGAGCGAGATGATGAACACTCCGAGGCAGAGCGGAGCTGCGCGGCAGGAGGGCTGATAACAGAGTGCTCAGTAACTTACGTAGCAGCAAAAAAGTCTCAGCAGCAGCGAAAGGGTCCTTAGCGGTGTGTGATCTCTCGAGTCGAGAAGTAGTGAAACGACTTGGGGGGGTCAGGGGCTGCCTGATCCCTCCCGGTGGAGGCTTCTTGAGGTCCTGCCCAGGCGATTCTTCGTTCGCTTCTTGTCCTCTTGTCGAGTTCTCTTCTATCTTCCTTCGCAATCACGTCGGGGGGGTCACCATATGTCGCGGTCGAGGCGGGAGGTGACATAGGTTTTCAGGATACCAGCTTTTTTTATTGCAACAGTACAGCTACCTTTATACAGTTCTGGGTGACACACGTACACACAGCATTGGTTTACCACTTCATAACAACTCATGATTGGACACACAGCCACATGTCTT
This sequence comes from Empidonax traillii, assembly GCF_003031625.1. Lineage (NCBI taxonomy): Eukaryota > Metazoa > Chordata > Aves > Passeriformes > Tyrannidae > Empidonax > Empidonax traillii. The sequence continues at coordinate 55,813 of NW_020957196.1, read as the reverse complement.
AACACAATAGGTTAACACTCCTCACAGGAAACCCACTCTGTGTTACAGTCCTACTGTCCATGGTTAACCCTCTGCCAGGTGTAAGAAGTTCCATGTTCAGTATCTCAGTTTACAGAGAGCCCAGAACCAGCTGGGCTCCCCCACAACGTATCACATTTGAATTGAGTATATAAACCCCTGCTGTTGTTCTAATAAACGATTTTGCTAGTCTGAACTCAAACTGCATGGTCCATGAAACCAGTCCTGTATCTCAGGAGGGACCTCATTGCTCTCTACAATTACCTGAAAGGAGATTGTAATGAGATGGGGGTCAGTATCTTCTGCCATGTCTCAAGTGAAAGGACGAGAGGACATGGCCTTAAGTTGCGCCAGGAGAGGTTCAGATTAGATATCAAGAAAAAAGTTTCCCTGAAAGAGGCATTGGAATAAGTTGCCAAGGGAGGTGGTAGAGTCACCATCTCTGGAAGTGTTCAAGAGGCATCTGGGTGGGGCACTTGGGGATATAGTTTAGCGGTGATTATGGTGGTACTGGGTTGACAGTTGGACTTGATGACCTTGAAGGTCTCTTTCAACCTTGATGATTCTGTGGAAAAAGGAAATCACATGCTAAAGGTCTTCAACTTTCCCTTTTCAGTATTAGCTGTATCTTTAGATATACCAACATTTTAACATTGTAGTCATTAGCTCAGTGACTTCACTAACATATTCTATTCCTATCATCCCTTTCCAAAATAGTGTCAAGCATAGACAAATAACTGAAAAATGCACACACAAGAAAAATCTGGAGTCAACCAATTTTGTAATATAGCTGCAATCATCCCCACTTTGCTGGTGTGGGCTGCTGAATGGGCCATGTGAGCAAGGGCAGATATATCTTCTTGCTGTACTCTCAAAGCCATTTTGCATGTAGTTTGAAGGGAGCTTGTAAAGCCCCAGGTCAAAGCCATTAGCTGCCCAGGAGTTTTACTTATATTTAAGACTCCAAGAGTTCCCAATAGACTCTTGCAGAGCCTTTAAGTTCTTTAATACCTTAAATTCAAGTAAAGAGAACACACTATACGTGTGTCCCAAGAGACTTCTTTTAATTTAGTGACAAAATAGGCATTTTGGCAAAAGGTTCACAGTAGTAACATACAACCAAGGAGAAGAAACATTTTACACAGCACTCAACACACACCAATGTACACCAGCTAAGTTAAATGCAACCCATCAGTTTTAAGTTATCCACAAGAGATTAAGGAAAGAGTAAAGAAGGAAAGGAAGAGATTAAAAGAAGAAAGGAGTAAAGAAAAAGGTTCGAATAAGAAAATTGTATAGCTACCACTGAGACATCACATGATGATAGCAGATCCCAGGAGAGAAGCAAAAAGGGAGCCCCTATGCTCCTATATTTATATGGTCTGGCCAGTGTGGCCACTCCTCCCAGGTGGGACATCTGGCTCACTGACAACTCAATGCCCTCCAGGTCAGAGTGAGGGTTGGTGTAGCCAATCAGAGGCTCTAGGGGGTGTGGTGTGGGCAGGCTACCATGTGGGCATTTTGATTGACAGCTGCCCTGCCACACGGCTTCCAATCCTTGAGGCTGCAGGCCATGTGCCTTTCAATACTACCATGAGGCCTCCAACCTGGCCCTTCCCACACACACACAGAGTTAGTTGATTTGACCCAATTAAACAATCCAGTGAGATATGAGTCCAGTCTCTCACAGACATGAGTAAATTGAAGGTTCAGGTTCACAGCAGGGTGCTTCCTCCCTCCTGGGTAGCTATAGTACAATTAGTTTAAAGTGAACTATAGCTTGAAAGCAAGGAGGGAGAGCTTCTGTCCATCTGCCTCTTCCAGTTGTTTCCACTGTTGACAAAAAGCTTACAAACCATTCCCATTAATAGTTCAGTCAGTTTTAAGTAGTTATTGCGGCAGAAACAGATGAGAGAGTCAGGCAATTCCACAGAGGGACTGCATGGGGCAGGGGGGGAAAAAACGACAGGCTCAGCCTCAGGACCACATCTGGTCCGTCCACCGTTCCGGCGAGTCCAACATGGGACTCAAGCCCACGACCCTGGGATTAAGAGTCCCATGCTCTACCAACTGAGCTAGCCAGGCTCCCTTCAACTCTTACAGCAGCAGCAAAAGTCGTATGGTGCTCATGCGTTTGAAAGGTTTCAGACACCACTCTCACACAAGCTTTTGTTTTTCAATCTTAGAGTAGCAATGCTTAACTCCGTGTCCTCCATCTGTGAGTGACTGTTTTGATGAGATTCTAACTTGCAAAGCAAACATATTTTTGCCTCTTGTTCAATTTCATTAACATTGTTAAAAGTTCAAAGAATGTTGTGGGCGGGCTTTACGGAATTCCAAAGTGAATTTTTGTCATAGTGACTGTGTTTACATCGGCATAGTGTTGTTCAAATGCCTTCCTTTGTAGCGCGGCATGGGGGGGGAAGGGAGGGGTGCTCTGGGTTTCTGCCTTCTAGTATTTTCTCAAAACCCCTCCAACCTGCCTTGCATCTCTGTCTCAGCTTGTCGCACAGCGCTGCTGCTTTGCTGTGCCATTTAGCGCTGCCACTTTGCAGTGCCCCCCCGCCCTGTGCCGCTGCAAACTCTGCTCAGAACCGCCATGTCTGAGCAGCCATCATCATCATCACGCTGTCTAAGCAGCACATTTCAAGCGTCAACTATGTGCTTCCATCTGGACTCTAACTGGTCCCATTATGCCCCCAAAGTTCCCGGTGGCTCACCTGCCTCAGGTGTCAAGAAAACTGGGATCCTGACCCCTTTTTCGCAGTGCCCCGCTGTTCTCCGCTTCACCGGGCTTCGTCCTCACCACACCTCGACCTGCGGTTTCAATCCCTCTCAGGGAATTATCTCCAATCCCTCGACGGGGATCAAGTCCACTTTGACTCTAGATCAGGGTAGGAGTCTCGTTGGTATTAGTCGTGATCCCTCGTAGGTCTGGGGTCACCAGTTGTTGTAGTATGTTGAGGACGACCATGAAATAAAAACTGGGCACCTTATGATGATGGCCTACATTCAGCTTTTTATTGCTTCTTCCATTATATTACATCTTGTTCTCACACAGCTGCACTCACACTCTGACTGTAGAATCTTACATACCAAAACTATTCTTAGCTCTGTTATCTATATATTATTACCAACCTTCACATATGATTGGATGTTCACCTCTTATTTACATTCTTTTCCTTGCTGCTAGGCTCCACGGTCTTGCTGTATACCTCCACAGAGGATGGCCAAGAATTAAAAACTATGCACCTTTATGATGATGGCTGACATTCAACTTTTATTGCTTCGTCCAGTCTATTACATCTTGTTCTCATACATCTGCACTCACATTCCCTGCAGAACCTTACATACCATTACTATTCTTAGCTCTATTATCTATAATTTATTACTAGCCTTCACATATGATTGGATGTTCACTTCTTATTTACATTCCTTTCTTACTGGTCAGGTCTGGCACCTTTTCAAGTCCTTTGCAGTCCCTGCTTTTCCCCAGGGAAATCAGCCCCAAAGTGTCTAAGTCAAAATCCTTCACCCCTGCATCCTTCATCAGGGGCTCTGCAGCCTTGCCACTTACCCCAACATGTAATCTCTGTGTAATCTCTCCAAGCTGTTAAAGACTGCTAGGACTGGCAACTTCCTCCAGCAACCCAGGACTCCTCCTGCCCAACTGCTGGAGCCCAGCCCAGTGGGCACAGAGACCCAGGGTATCTGTCCAGGCTGCTGCTTTACCATTTGCAGATTCAACCAGTAGCTAAACTGAGCACTTATCACACACACACACAGAGGACTTGATGATCTCTGAGGTCTCTTCCAACCCAGTTAATTCTATGATGATTCTATGACACTAACACAGTGTTGCCATCAACAGCACCCACATACGAGACATACATAAAACATAAACATAGACAGCCAAGTCTCCTTCCTCCTCTTTGGCTAGTAGAAATAGTTCACTAGTGAAAACACACACACACACCACTCTCTAGATTCACAAGTATTTGCATATTTGCAGTATTAGCACAGCCCCTTTGTTCTTTCAGTACCCCTGCCTGAATTCTGGGCCCTCTTACTGGCTTCGTGGGTCTCCTACTCATTGGCTAGAACAGTTTGATGCTTGCTAGCAAACAAGAACTCTGTGGAGTAATGGATAGGGTTAAAAGTTAAAGGAGAAATAGAATTACAGAAGAAAACCAGCTGCTGCTTCCCAGATGACAAAAAAGAGACTCCTGCTGCCTCTTGCCGGATATTATAAGGTCACAATGTCCTGCAAAGCTCCCAAAGCATTGATCAAGCACCTGGATGCACTGAAGAATGGAGTGATATGAAGGCACTATGGCCACTCTTAGCAGACATCCTGCAGGAGGGGAACATAGTGATCCCTTTTGACCTGTGTCATTTATCCATCAAGAAAGAATAGAACCAAATTTAACAATTATGACTAAAGTCATGCGAACTCAAAGAAAAAAAATATAAAAAGGAGATTGAGAGGGGAAAAGATTGGAGGAAGGCCTTCCATCTGAACTGCTTGGGTGTGGTGGTTTAAAGGAAAACCAGCAGGAGAAATTAACCCAATTCAAAAGAGATTATAAGTCAGAATTACAAATTAATAAAAATAATACAATAAATACAATTATACAGATGAACAATTGATTTTAACCAACAAAAAGACCAGATGTATAACCCGGCACTCTGGGGCATGAACAGAATGGTGTTCGCTGCCCCCCCTCCCCCCTGTGCTGAGCCCCACATGGGCCCGCCTGAGTTCAAAAATAAAAGGAGAGGAAGAATCTGTTAGTGCTAGTGATGGTCGCAGTCCGGTTGAGAGTGGTGGTTGCAGTCTGGTTGAGAGTGGTAGTCGCAGTCTGGTCGAGAGTGGTGGTCCTCCTCTGGATCCCATGAGTGGTATCAGAAGTCCCAAGACCCCAAGATTAAATACACTCAGGTTCAGGCAGGAATGCCCAGTACCTTCCCCAGGGCAGAGAGTTTCACAATGGGTGATTGAGAGTCATGGATGTGAGGACAGGAACATCCTCTTATCTTACAGGCCTCTTAACACTCAGGCTTATAGCCTGAGGGGTCAGGTGTGCTCTGGGCAGCTGCTGCAAATAGTCTATTGTTAACAGTTCCTGAGAAAAGACATAAAGGGTGTAGAATACGCAGTTTAGGTTACACCCACACAGTGATGATCTGGTCTCGGCTACTCTAACTAGGACATGGGGTCGACTGATGAGTTGCACCTGCCTTCCTCCCCCCCTCCCTCCCCCCTCCATCCAGGGATGCCTGTGTTGGGTGAGCAAACTTAAGCTATGTATATTAATCACTGTTATTAAGGACTAGAACTTTTCTTGTGGTCGCTATAGATACTAGTAGATGCTTTTGTGTTAGACCTTGTGTTTGCTATAAGTTTTGACCACCACCAGGTGTTTTTCCAACTGTCTTTTCAGATGCTTTCAATTTTTCTTGAGAGTCTCCTAAACTTTTTTGGGGTTATTGTTGTTTTTTTTTTTTTTTGGGGGGGGGGGAAAGTTGAGTTCTAAATACCTGCAGATTTTAGGAGAGTAATATGTATATATATAATATCATGGAGTCCCTTTTGTGGGGTAGTGGGACTTCCCCTGATTGTCCAGTTCACATTTTCACTTATTCAGGAAGACAAAGGAAAGTTGTAGGGACCCATGCCACCTGCCCAACAATAACCAGAGACTTAAAGGAAAAGAGACAAGACATAAAGGTGTCTTCAAGGTCACAATGTCTACTCCAAGCCCACTATGTTGGTTGAGGGTGTTAACATTGGGACCCAAAGAGGAACCATAGACTTGTGTGTGTCTGAGTGGTGTAACTTGTTGCCAACCATTTCTTCCTGAATAATGGAGTCTTCATTCTGCTCCCCAACCTTGTCTTCCAGTTCCCATTTAGACATGGAAAAGTTTCAGTTCATGTTGCTTCTGTTTCAGTTCTAAGTTTGCTGCAGATGACAGCATTTTTGCAGGATTTGCTGATAACTGGTAATGAAGAAAAGTGTGGAAAAGGTAACAGAGATTTCTTTCCCATTAGAAACTTATGCAAATGTCTGTTGTCTGGGAAGCTTTTCTAGGTATCAAAAGCTAAGAAGACAGATTTCATTAAGTCTGATCATGTTAACTATGAAACTACTTTTTAAATATGAACTATCTTATAGCTATCCAACTTGTGTACCAGTATATGCAAATGCTCACAATACATTTACATTACAACAACTACATTTTATGGCAAACATATCTTTTAACAAATCAATGCCTCAGTTCCATCTGAACCTGAAGACGTCAAAGCTCACTATTTGTTCAAATACTCTGAAAATTATCAACTTCCAATAGCAGGAAGAAGAGGCTTGATTTTGTAACTAGTAAGAACGACCACTGAGATTTGCCAGAAAATACATTTTTTGACCAGGTCAGATCCATTGCTCAGAAACAAGGAGTGACAGTCTCCAAGAAAACAGCTTCTTATCAATTTAAGAATGCATTAACAAAAGACATACACAGACCAGTTAATAGAAGGTGTGAAAGTAAATTCTGTACTGCTGGCTTGGCACCCTGCAAAAGACAAAAGAAAGTTCTCCACACAAAAAAAATAGTTTGTATGAAAGGAGAGATGACACTCTCTCCTCAGATAGGTTTATACAGTGTGACACAGACAGCCTAAGACTGAGGGTTCTGTACATTGTATATCAATTCTTTATACTACCCCTTCTCTTTTGAGTGAGAAGCAAAATAATCTTAAAAACACCTTACCCCCACCCCTCCTTCCTTCCAAACTCTACCTTCTCCCCCCCAGCGGTGCAGGGGGACGGAGAATGGGAGTTACAGTCAGTTGTTGTTTCTACCACTGCTCAGGGAAAGGAGTCCTTCCCCTGCTCCTGTGAGGTCTCTCCCACAGGAGACAGTCCTTGATGGATGTCTCCAGCATGAGTCCATCCCAAAGGCAACAGTTCTTCATGAAACTGCAGTCCCATGGGTCACTCCTCTGTGGGGTGCAGTCCTTCATGAATGAGCTGTACTGACATGGGTCCCCCACAGGGACCATAAGTCCTACCTGGGAAAAACCTGTTCTGGAGTGGGCTTCTCTCTCCATGGGCTGCAGGTCCCCTGAAGGACCCTGCTCCATCTTGGGCCTCCCACAGGGTCACAGCCTACTTCATGCATCCACCTGCTCCAGCATGGGCTCCTCCATGGGCTGCAGGGGGACAGCCTGCTCCACCATGGTCTTCACCATGGGCTGCAGGGGTCTCAGTTCCAGCCCCTGGAGCACCTCCTCCCCCTCCTTCTGCACTGACTTTGGTGTCTACTTTGTTGTTCACATGTTCTTACTCCGTTCTTCTCTGGTTGGAATTTTCATGTGCTTTCTGTTCTTAAATATGTTATCACAGAGGCATTACTATCATTCCTAATTGGCTTGGCCTTGACCAGCCTGTCCTGGAGCCGGCTGGCATTGGCTCCATGGGACAGGAGAAACTACTACCAACTTCTAACAGAAGCCATCCCTGTAGCCCCCCCATCCACTACCAAAACCTAGCCACAGAAACTCACCACAGTCTGATAAGTAAGAAACTATCTCTATTATAAATTCTTCCTACAAGACCTTAGAACAGAAGTTCTCACATTCTGGTGGATCAGAAAGCAGTGAGCCACAGAAATGTTGCTTGTTACTGGTAAACAGATATACTATAATATGCTACATAATATAATACAGTTGGAAGCATTTTTATTATTTATACTGATACATAGTTTCCTAACATTATTTTGTCACATAAAATATAAAAAAATATAATTAGTCTTGATGTAGATATATTATCTAGCCAGAATTTCCTATTTCTGAAAACTTAATTTACTACAAATGCTATTATTTGAAAAATGTTTAGAAGAAATTTTCTTCTATACAAATAGCTTTTTACGGAAGTTAGTCAAACTTCTGTGGGTATGAAATTTGCATGCCTACTTCTCCCTGTTTTAATATCCATAACACAGAACAGTTGTATATTACACATAAAAGGAAAAAACCTCCAAATCTGAAGTACAGTTCAGTAGTATACTATAGATAAGGTTCAATGCAAGAAGTGCACAAAATAATTACTTTTAGTCTTAATGAATTAGAATATTTGGATTCAACATTAAAACCAAAACCACTAAAACTCTCCATTTACTCCTTCTTATTATGTATCACAATAGGGAAACCTATATGAGGGAACACAAATAACACAGACATGGACAGGAAACAGCAGAAAATAAATAAGAGAGAATGATAGCCATCAGGAACTCTGAAAACTTCCTTAAATTTTAATTGCCTTAAAAACACTTCCCAAAAATCTTTAGCCACAAGTCAGGCCAAAGAATGAATTGAACCACTCTGAATAAATCTCACAAAATGGCAGGAGCTTCCTGGTCGGCTGCTGCATGGTGTTTTTTACCCTTTCCTAAATATGTTATCAAAGACACACTATCAATGATTCTAATTGACTCAGCTTTGGCCAGTGATGGGTCCATTTTGTAGCTGACTGGAACTAGCTTTGTCTGACATGGGGGCATCTTCTGGTGTCTTCTCATAGAAGTCACCCTTGTAGCCCCCTGCTACCAAAGCATTGACGCATAAACCCAATATATTGGGAAAATAACCCCAAGGCTAATTCCAAAGCTATGGAATTTGCTCTGTAAATTCTTTTGAGAAAGAATTTGCATGTTAAATCAATCCTTTCCCTTGATATAGAAATGAAAAGTTTCATTTTGCCAACTTATGCCAGTTTACTTATATTATAAAACCACAAGATTAGTTTATGACTGTGACGGTTTGGACCTGGCTCCCTGCCAAATGCCCGAAAGTTACGACAGCAGCCCCCTTTCCCCCTCCTTTCTTTCCTTAGGTTAAAGGAAAAGAAACTATAAAAATTAAAGAACCCAAAGTCAAGCTGCTTATATAAAAATATATCTATATTTACATAAATTACAGTTATGTACAGTTAAGATGCTATATACATTGTAAAAGGGGATCCACCCCCCAAAGGGATAGGGAAAGGGAATAAAAGGGGACAAAAGGGAACAAAAGGGACACCGAACAGGTATACTAGATCAAACTCAAGAACTATACTAATAACTAACAAAACAGATCTCACCACGTCCCTTAGAACAGCAGGATTGGCAGTCACGGCTAGCACTCTCCAAACCTCCACGTGGCAGGACAGTGGACTCTGCAGGCCTCAGCCTTAGATAAGCGAGACCAACGCAGGGACCCACTGTTCCCAAACCTCGCCGGAAGAGAAGAGAGCGAGGTGTCTAATCTCCAACTTATTTATACTCTGGTTTACGTAAAAATCGTAAGGAATACTGGGTACTTGGCTGCTCCTTTGGTTTACAAACTGGTCACCAGGAAGGCCTAGACTAAAACCATTACATTCTCCACCCCTTATTCCATACTATTTTTACGTAACACCTATATTTCACGTTTACTTATATTTGGCGCATATATACACACATATACATATTTGTATATAGTCCTTGTTCATTCTTTAGAGCATTCATCTTGTTGTAGAAGAATCAGCATCAGCATCAGGATTAGCTTGGTTCCCATTCTTGGCCCTTAGGTCACAATCACAGTTCTGGTTTTCTGGGCTTGTCTTCTGGTCTGAGCTGGTTTATTACTGGATACCAGCATCAATTGTTCAGGCTTTTCTCATCTGGTGGCAGGTTTCCTGCAAAACACAACTCAAAGCACATGATTAGTTTTTCCCCAAGGTTAAATTTCCTTGGGGCACGCAGTGGATCTCTCCATCTTTTCTCATTACTCACCAGGTATTTCCGGGCCCTTAAGCGAAAACAATCCCACTAATGGGTTTGTTTTGACCTGAGGAAGGAGTAATCCAAACAGCCTTCCCTAAAATACCTCTTAGATGGATCGCTGGAACTTTGTCTTCATCTACAGTGTGGAGGGATTCTGCTTGGGCAGGACCAGCTCGATTGACAGAGCCTCTAGTGTTAACCAGCCAGGTGGCCTTGGCTAAGTGCTTGTCCCAGTTCTTGAAAGTTCCCTCACCTAGTGCCTTCAGAGTTGTTTTTAACAGTCCATTACACCTTTCAACTTTTCCAACAGTGGGTGCATGATATGGAATGTGATATACCCATTCAATACCATGCTCCCGTGCCCAAGTGGCCACCAGATTATTCTTGAAATGAGTTCCGTTGTCTGACTCAATTCGGTCTGGAGTGCCATGTCTCCACAGGACCTGCTTTTCAAGACCTAGAATGGTATTTCGGGCTGTTGCATGGGGTACTGAATATGTCTCTAACCATCCAGTAGTCGCTTCCACCATGGTAAGCACATAGTGTTTACCTTGGCGGGTTTGTGGCCATGTGATATAATCGACCTGCCATGCTTCTCCGTATCTATACTTGTCCCAGCGTCCACCATACCATAGGGGCTTCAACTTTTTGGCCTGTTTAATGGCAGCACAGGTTTCACAGTCATGAATAACCTGGGAAATAGTGTCCATGGTTATATCCACCCCTCGGTCTCGTGCCCATCTATAGGTGGGATCTCGGCCCTGATGGCCTGAAGCATCATGGGCCCATCGAGCTAGGAACAACTCTCCCTTTTACTGCCAGTATAGGTCTACTTGTGATACCTCGACTTGTGCAGCACGGTCTGCCTGTCTGTTATGAGCGTGTTTTTCATTAGCTCGATCCTTGGGCACATGGGCATCTACATGGCGGACTCTCACATTCAGTTTTTTCACTCTGACACCGATGTCTTGCCCCAAATCAGCAGCCCAGATGGGTTTTCCTCTACGTCTCCAATTCATTTTCTTCCACCTGTCTAGCCATCCCCATAGGGCATTGTCTATCATCCACGAATCGGTGTATAGGTAGAGCTTTGGCCATCCTTCTCTTTCTGCAATGTCCAGGGCCAATTGGACAGCTTTGAGTTTTGCAAACTGACTCGATTCGCCTTTACCTTCAGTGGCTTCCGCCACCCGTCGGGTGGGACTCCACACAGCTGCTTTCCACTTCCGACTTCTTCCTACAATGTGGCAAGAACTGTCAGTGAAAAGGGCATAGCGTGTCTCTTCATCTGGCAGTTGATTATATGGCGGAGCTTTTTCAGCTCGACTCACTGGTTCTTCTTCTTCTTCATCTGCTAGACTGAAGTTCCCACCTTCAGACCAATTGGTTATAATTTCCAGAATTCCAGGGCGATTCGAGTTTCCCATTCGGACACATTGCGTAATCAAAGCCATCCACTTGCTCCCTGTGGCGTTGGTGGTATGATGCGTAGAGGGCACCTTATCCTTGAACATCCAGTTTAGTACTGGTAATCGGGGTGCCAGGAAGAGTTGTGTTTCGGTACCAATCACTTCTGAGGCTGCTCGTATGCCTTCATATGCCGCTAAGATTTCTTTTTCCATAGGGGTGTAATTGGCCTCAGAACCTCTGTAGCTTTGGCTCCAGAAACCAAGTGGTCGCCCTCGCATCTCGCCAGGCACTTTTTGCCAGAGGCTCCAGGAGGGACCTTTATCTCCAGCTGTAAAGTACATTCTTTACATCTGGTCCCGTCCTGACTGGCCCAAGAGTCACAGCATGTGCAATCTCTTGCTTTATTTGCTTGAAAACCTGTTGTTGTTCAGGACCCCATTGGAAGTTGTTCTTTTTACAGGTCACAAAGTAAAGAGGGCTTACAATTTGGCTGTACTCGGGGATGTGCATCCTCTAGAAGCCTATGACTCCCAGAAAAGCTTGGGTTTCTTTCTTGTTTGTTGGTGGAGCCATTACTACGATCTTATTGATGACGTCTGTTGGAATCTGACGACGTCCATCTTGCCATTTCACCCCTAGGAACTGAATCTCTCTGGCAGGTCCCTTGACTTTATTTCTCTTGATGGCAAAACCAGCCTCAAGGGGAATCTGGATGATCTTTTGTCCTTTTTCAAAAACTTCTTCTACTGTGTCCCCCCATATGATGATGTCATCGATGTACTGCAGGTGCTCTGGGGCCTTACCCTTCTCTAGGGTGACCTGGATCAGTCCATGGCAAATGGCTGGACTGTGCTTCCACTCCTGGGACAGTCGATTCCAGGTGTACTGCACATCCCTCCAGGTGAAAGCAAACTGTGGTCTGCACTCTGCTGCCAAGGGAATGGAGAAAAACGCATTAGTCATATCAATAGTGGCGTACCACTTCGCTGTCTTGGACTCCAGCTCGTACTGGAGCTCCAACATGTCTGGTACAGCAGTACTCAATGGTGGCGTGACTTCATTCAAGCCACGATAGTCCACTGTCAGTCTCCATTCTCCATCAGATTTACGTACAGGCCAGATAGGGCTGTTGAAGGGTTAGTGTGTTCTGCTGACTACCCCTTGGCTCTCTAACTTCCTGATCATCTTGTGAATGGGGATCACAGCATCTCGGTTTGTCCTATACTGTCGTCTGTGTACAGTTGCAGTGGCTATAGGCACTTGCTGATCTTTGACTCGGAGTAGTCCCACAATGGAAGGGTCTTTTGAGAGGCCAGATAGGGCAGACAATTGCTTGGACTTCTCTTCAATCACCATGGCTACACCGAAATCCCATCGGTACCCCTTCGGGTCTTTGAAGTATCCTCTTTTTAGGTAGTCCATACCAAGAATGTAAGGGGCTTCTGGCCCCGTCACAATGGAATGCTTTTGCCATTGGTCTCCTGTCAAGCTCATATCGGCCTCTACCACTGACAATTCTTGAGACCCTCCGGTCACTCCAGAAATTGAAACAGCCTCCACACTCTTATGCTCCGATGGGATTAAAGTATACTGGGCACCAGTATCCACCAAAGCCCAGTATCTCTGAGGATCCGATGTGCCAGGCCATCGAACCCACACAGCCCAGTAAACCCTATTATCTTCCTGGTCCCTATCCTTCTCCTGGCAGAAGGCAGGGCCCCTCTATTGGTCTTGATCAGAGTATTCATCGTCCGACTTTGACTTTGCCTTCTTAGAAGCTTTCTTGTTATTGTCAAAGCGGACCTCCATCTTTTTGTGTTTCAGGGGTTGCAGAGCATCTGCATCAACCACATAGACAACCTTTTTGTTGTTTTCCTTTTGTTGTAATTCTCTTACTCTGACCTCAAGTTTGGAAGTGGGTTCACCATCCCACTTCTTCATGTTTTCTCCCTTACCACGCAGATAGGACCACAGTTGATTGCGTGATTTCTTTCTGGGGTATCCTCTCCTTCTGTGTGCTAGGAAAGGAGACCGTGAAAGAGGCCAGGACCAAGATCGAGGTCTAAATCATGGTCATAACTATTTTATTGGTCTGCCTCTATAGTCTCTATAGTCTATGTAGACTCTATCATCTCTATCCCTATAGTCGTCTTCATATCTGAAATACTCATAGGGCCTCTCCATTGCTTCCTTAGGATGGGTAGGTCGGTGTCGAGCATCAGAGGACCTTTCCAAATTTTCTGCTATGGTCCGTATCCATGAACACATGGTGTCCACAGTCGGTTCATCTGTTTTTGGGTTGTATATTGATATTAAGCAGTTGAGGTATGATGCAGGGGCACCTCTAATCACTTGCCTCCACATTGGTTCTGTACATGAAATCTTCTCTGGTTCTAAAGTCATAGTAATCTGAGTTGCAGTAAATGAGTTCCAACATAGCTAATTCTCTTAAGTATTGGACGCCTTCTTCTGCAGTCGTCCACTTTTTTGGAGAACTCCTTAAGTATTCTTTAAATGGATATTTTTCCCTCACAGCATGGAGGATTCGGAACCAGAGACTGAGATTGTATGTCTCTCTTGCGATTTCTTGTTCTATTTCACGGTCCTGAGTGAGGGATCCTAGTTGCTGTGCTTCATGACCCTCTAACAAGTGGCTTCTGGCCCCATTATCCCAACATCGTACCAGCCAGGTGAGAATTTGTTCACCAGGCCGGCGGCTGTAATCCCGTCGTAGATCCCGGAGCTCTGCTGGGGTCATTGTTCGCAGTACCTCACTCATTCGCACAACTTCTGTTCTGGAATAAGGGTCTCTCCTACGTGGAACCATTTCCACTTCCCTTCTGACGCTTCTACGTGGAACCACTTTCTCTCTCTCTCTACCCCTTTCACGTGGAGGCAGAGATTGAGCATGTAGCGGGGATAGGCTTCTGCTCCGTTGTCTAAGCCCACGAGGTGGAGGTAGCGAGTAGTCCTTCAGACTTTGGGATGAAGGTCTCAACCGTTCTTCTGTATCCTCCGCTGAAAAGTCAGGAAGAGAATATTTGGGTGTCAGCCTTGTCTTTGGTGGTTTATTGGCCATCTGTGCTGCCGCCCCTTCTTCCATTAGGTGTTCTCTCTTTGGGCATGTTCCTAATTCTTTTGGACGCGCTCCTTCTCTCGCTGCTGCTTCTTCCTCTTTTGCAGCTGTCCATTCATCCACTACTACATAGCTGGATGGGATATGTTCCATGGGGCTGGCAAGTCCCTTTGCTCCTTCTTCGTCTTGTTCTTCTTCTTCTTCTTCTTCTTCCTCCTCTTCTTCTTCTTCTTCTTCCTCTTCTTCTTCTCCTTTGATACGCCTTAATCGTGGAACTACGCCTGTAGCTTCTGCACTATCCCTTATCTATATCTTCTTCTTAGTTAGAGGAGCAATAGTGATTCTCGAGTTGGTAGTTTGGGTCTTCATCTCCGTTGTAGTCTTAACATTAGATGTTGTAGTTTGAGTTCCAGTGTCCATGAGATCTATGGTCTGGACTCCAGTTTCAACAGATTTAGCAGAAGCTATGCTGACTTCAAGTTGGGTCTGTGTTCCATGTTCAGTTGAATTAACGGAGACAGCACTAACTTCAGGTTGAGTTTGCGTTCCACACTCAGCTTAACAGAGACGGCACTGACTTCGGGTTGAGTTTGTGTTCCACATTCAGTCAACTTAACAGAGATGGTGCTGATTTTGGGTTGAATCTGTATTCCACATTCAGTCAGCTTAACAGAGACGGTGCTGATTTCGGGTTGAGTCTGTATCCCAACATCTGTGGACTCAATTGGGGCATCATTTGTTTTAGGCAGCATAGTTTGACTTTCTGCCTCTGCCCTAGGCTTTTGATAGTGATCTATGGCAGCTCCATAAGCTGTCACTAGACCCCAGCATAAAGCAAGGAGCTGCGTATTTGGATCATCGTATGAAAGACACCCTTCGGCTAAACAACGTGCCATCTCATCAGGATTAGACACTTGTTCTGGCGTGAAGTCCCAAACAATGGGAGGTGTCACACGCCCTACCAGTTTGCCAAAATTTACCCATGCTCCTTGCCATCCAGAAACTGACCTTTCCAAGACCCTTCCCAAAGTTCCAGTGAATCCTCTAGAGGTCTGGCCTTTTCTACAGCACAGAAAGCAACACAATACCATTCTTCCAGTTTTAAATAACTCTTTTACCGCCTTCACCAGTACTAGGATTGTTACTAAACAATTTAAGTAAAAATTATAGCCAATTGTAATGATGGGGATCTCCTTTAGCAGGCCTTTAATGTCAAAATTGAGGAAAGTGAAATACTCCTTCCATTCATTCCAGTCAAGGAAAGTGAGATACTCCTTCCATTCATCCCAATCAAAGAAAGGGACATAGTCCTCCCATTCATCTCCAGTTGGGCGTTTCCCTACAGGATAGCCCAAAACAGGTACAAATATAGCTAATACAATGAAACAAGTAGTTAGAATAGTCATAGTTATATTATTCTTTTCTCTCTGTTCTTAAACAATAGGTTTGTTTATATAAACAAGCCTCTCTTGGCAGTTTTCCCGGTAACTGTTCCAAAACAAACCGGGATAACCAAAACAATCTCCCCTTACCGGGCCACCAAAAATCTGTGACGGTTTGGACCTGGCTCCCTGCCAAATGCCCGAAAGTTACGACAGCAGCCTTCTTTCCCCCTCCTTTCTTCCCTTAGGTTAAAGGAAAGGAAACTATAAAAATTAAAGAACCCAAAGTCAAGCTGCTTATATAAAAATATATCTATATTTACATAAATTACAGTTATGTACAGTTAAGATGCTATATACATAGTAAAAGGGGATACACCCCCCAAAGGGATAGGGAAAGGGAATAAAAGGGGACAAAAGGGAACAAAAGGGACACCGAACAGGTATACTAGATCAAACTCAAGAACTATACTAATAACTAACAAAACAGATCTCACCACGTCCCTTAGAACAGCAGGATCGGCAGTCACAGCCAGCACTCTCCAAACCTCCACGCGGCTGGACGGTGGACTCTGCAGGCCTCAGCCTTAGATAAGCGAGACCAACGCAGGGACCCACTGTTCCCAAACCTCGCCGGAAGAGAAGAGAGCGAGGTGTCTAATCTCCAACTTATTTATACTCTGGTTTACGTAAAAATCGTATGAAATACTGGGTACTTGGCTACTTCTTTGGTTACAAACTGGTCACCAGGAAGGCCTAGACTAAAACCATCACAATGACTCTATAGTCAGATGTACCTCTTGGCCATTTTAAAAAGAAAACTAATAGTCCTGAAAATTCCACCATTTTCTTAAGGATAAAACACCACCATTTAACCAATAAATATAGTCACCGCAGCATGAAACAAGTCCAAGTTCTCTGTTTTCTCTTGGTTGCCTTGAATGAGGTTTTACTAAATACTCAGAAAAGCAGTTCACAATTTCAAAATGTTTTGTGGTTGGGTTTTTGTTTTTTTT
>NW_020957196.1:37229-39034 GCF_003031625.1 Empidonax traillii | reverse complement strand
TTTTTTTTTTTTTTTTGTTAAATAGCATGATGCATTTACTCAAATAAAAGCTACCTTACTTCTGGATTTAAAAAAACTCTTAACAACAAAAAACAACCAAAATCTCCAACAGGAACCAGAACTGTTTAATGAACACAGATGTTCCTACTACTTTTTTCAGTTATTTAAATTTTTTTTCTGGGTGTAAAGACAGTATGAAGGACTACTTTACAGTAAATAAAGTCTTCAGTCTTACATGCTAAACCAAACTTTTAAGCTTAAGTTTTTTATTTTGAGAATTGTCCAAGGTTTCATTCTATGACTTCTTGCTAAAGCTACTGCTACATAAATCAGACAAGGCATACCTGTTAACACAGCTGTACCAGAGAAAGAGTGCAGGAACTTCCCTTGCCAAGGGAAAGATTGCACCCTGGCAAAGACCCTATCATTCCTAACTTCTGGCTCAAGGCTGTTGAGTAGTAATTTGTGTCCTAGAATGCCCCTGACTGATCAGGATTGACTTTCAAAGCTGACAGAATTCAAACATGTCCTGGCTCTGGCCAGACTCTGGCCAGGACAGGGTTAATTTTTGCAGTAGCTAGGAGGGAGCTTGACTAGGACCCAGAGGTTATTCTATACGACCTGATGTCATTTTCCCGCAACAGGGGAAGGGGACCCTTCCAGGTGGCGTAGAGTGACAGAGGGATTGGTAGGTTATTGTGGGGGAGGGGGTGGCGGAGGTGTGAGTGGTGGTTTCTGTGTGAATCCTTTGCCTTTTTTTTATACCCTCTGTAATTAGTATTATTGTTGTTACTGTTTTCTTATCTCATTGCTGTTTCCAGTAAATTGTTCTTATCTCAAGTCATGATCTTTACCTTTTGTGCCTCCAGTTCTCCTCTCTAGCCTGCTGCAGGGGAGGGGGAGGAGGGAATGAGTGAGTGACATGATTTGGAGTGGATTCAGTGGGAACACTAAATTGGAGAAAACCATTCCTAAACCACAAAAAAACTCTTTTTTTTTTTTTTTTTTTTTTTTTTTTTGTGAGCAGAAGGAGACAAGATCTCATCTCTTTTCAAAGTTTAAATTTAAGATTATTAATAGGAAACATTAAGCACATTTTCATCTATATTTTCATAATAATTTTCCATGCACCCTAGCCAACACAACTGGCATGATTCCCACTGAACACTAATCTACACTATCTGTTTGAGTTAACCTTTTGTTTCTCAAAGACTGCCTCAAAGACTACCTCAATTGCGTGGCTTCAGGAGCCTCCTCCCTCCTCCCCTTCCACCCCCCCCACGTGTTCTGCAAAGCACGGCAACTGTGGAATTCCGTAGAGCCCGCCCACAACATTCTTTGAACTTTTAACAATGTTAATGAAATTGAACAAGAGGCAAAGATATGTTTGCTTTGCAAGTTATGGTTTCCTCACAGCAATCACTCACGGATGCAAGACACGGGGTAAAGAATTTTACTCTAAGACTCCAAAACGAAGCTACTGTAAGATTTAAGAGCGCCTGGGTACCGTGACGGAAGCCTGGCTACCTTGGAAAGAGCACAGGGGCTGTTAAAGAAGGTCAGATGGCTGAGTTGGTAAAGCCTGGGACTGCGTATCCCAAGGTCATAGGTTCGCGACCCACACAGAAGTAGCTCTGCAGCGTTTAACATCCTGCTTTGCAGAGGCTGCTGAGCTTTTTGGTCTGGAAGTCAGCTTGAAGAAGACAGAAGTTTTATATCAGCCTGCACCTCAGGAAGCCTTCCATCATCCCCATATCACCATTGGTGAAACAACACTCAAATCAGTCCAACAGTTTAATTATCTG
>NW_020957196.1:35609-36250 GCF_003031625.1 Empidonax traillii | reverse complement strand
CTCGAGGAGAAAAGACAACGCAGAAAGAATCGCGTCTTGTCGATATCACCTGGGGAGTCTTTCTGCTGTACGTTCTGCAACCGGACTTGTCTATCTCGCATTGGCCTTTTTAGCCATCAGCGTGCTTGTAGCAAGCGTGGGTAGAGCCCCTCTCAAATCTTCGTTCGCGAAGCCTAGCCATGATGATGAGGTTCGCGACCCGCTGGGGAACAAAGTGCGGGCTGGCTACAGTCTGGCGGCTCACCTTTGTTTTTTCCCCAAGCAGACCCCTCTGTGAAATTGTCTGACTGCTCTCATCTGTTTCTGCCACGATAACAACTTAAAACTGACTGAACTATCAATAGCAACGGTTTGTAAGCTTTTTTGTTAACAGCGCAAGTGACTGAAAGAGGCAGATGGACAGAAACTGAGATCTGACTGCATTCCAAACATCGGAGATACTAACATACAGAGAGCACGGAGACAGCGCCGGCAGGGGGGGGGGCCGACGCAGACCGGGGTGCCCGCGCAGCACCATGCTGGGAGCGGACCGAGGGCGGAGCCGCTGTTGATGGAGCTGCGGAGCTGGGGAGCTGCCGGCTCCGAGCCAGAGCAAGGTGAGTCGCCCCGACACCATCAGGGGCCACCGCCTGCATTGAGGA
>NW_020957196.1:28187-31473 GCF_003031625.1 Empidonax traillii | reverse complement strand
AGGTCCTAGAACGAAAAGACAGTGCTGGTCTTCACTTTCCTCTTGCAGCTTACAAACAGCACCATACACAGGTCTATGCGCTTGGCTTTATGTCCACTCATACTCTTTCAGTTTCACATCACAGAGTCTAATTACAAAACTAAAAATGTTCAGCAGCTGGTCCCTCAGAAAAGGTTCTAAAAGAAAGAACCAGTGCTGGAATTTGCTTTAGTTTTGCAACCTATAAACTGCACAGCTAACAATGAGACAATTCGCCTTCCTTCACAGCTATATTTAGGATCTCATACTTTCAGTCTCGAAAAGCCAGGATCCAAAACTGGACCCTACCACTAACTGCTCAGACATTTAAGGTGCCAGGACAAAACGGTCAAGAGCTTGGCTTTTACATTCCCACTGTAGTGGTTCAACAGCTCTAACTAATGGTACTGTATGCTAGGAAAAACAATTAAATTCACCAAGACACTGTCTGAACCACCAAATGTGTGGATCCAAAATTGGTTTCCTTGCTAAAGAGAGGAACTACGACCTCACATCTCAAAAGAAATGTGATCCCCGAGTCCAAAATAGAAAACAACTTGATCCCATAAAAAGGTGCCTGAACACTGTTACTGGGCATTACCTCCCCTAGCCAGTATATCATCTGCACATCAAGACTGGGGATAGCTGCTTACCTTGCCCATAATAAAAGTACTGCCAAAAACTTCATAAGACCATCTCCGAAATGTGGAGATGACCTGACAAAGTGAATATGTTGGGACATCGTTCCAACACACAAGGAACCAAATAAAAAAAACTGTGGCTGTCCCTTACATTTTCTGCAGCACTAACATTAGGACTACGTGCTTTCATTGCTAAGGAAGATCACTATCATTTTTCAGGAGATGACCTCCAAAATTTGCATACCAACTCCTTAATTGTACAAGTCAAGGGACTGCTTCCACACCAAATATGAAAGCCATCAAAGCAAGGCAAGGGAGTGGTAGGCAAGGGAAGGCAAGATCAGGAGAGAAATGAGTAGGCAAGTAAAGGCAGGGGATGGGTATTAAAGGTAATGCAAAGCAAAGGAGGGATAGGCAAGGCGAGGCAAGGCAAGGGAAGGGCCAGTAAGAAAAGGTAAGTGAGAGATAGGCAATAAAGGCAAGGCAAGGCAAAGGAGGTGTAGACAATTCAATGCACATCAAGGGAGAGGAACGCAAGGCAAGGGATGGGTAGGCAAGGCAAGGATAGGGAGGGGCAGAAAAAGAAAGGCAAGGTCAGGCAAGAAAGGGGTAAGCAGGTCCAGGCAGGTGATGGGAATTAAAGGCAATGCAAAGACAGGGAGAGGTAGGCAGGGCAAGGTATTACAAGGAATGGGTAGGCAAGGTATTGAAAGTCAATGGAGGGGCAGGCAAGGCAAGGCATGGCAAGGGGTGGTCAGGCATGGAAAGAAAATTCAAAGTTGGGTAGGAAATTCAAGGCAAAGCAAGGGAGGGGTAGGCAAGGCAATGCAAGACCAATGAGGGTAAGGCAAGGCAAGGCAAGGAAGTGTAAGGCAAGGGAAGGCCAGGAAGTTGTAGACAAGGCAAGGCAAGGCAGAGGAGAGGAAATCAAGTCCAGCCAGGAGTAGGCAAGGAAAGGATAGAGAGGGGTAGGCAGGGCAAGGAAAGTCCAAGGAAAGAAGGGGTAGACAAGTCAAGGTAGGGGATGGGTCTTCAAGGCAATGCAGGACAAGGGAGGGGTAAGCAGGGCAAGGCAAGGCAGGGGTAGGCAAGGCAAGGTCTGAGACACTGGATCAGTAAAAGTATTGCTGGGTCAGAACCAACTTGTGCGGGGGGGGGGGGTAATGGATAGGTAAAATGTCACAGAGGTGAGGTGGTGTTGTATCCCTCATGGCAGGCCCCTGGAGCCCACATGGGAAAGCCCTGGAGTAGCTGCCAGTCAAAGGCAGCCCAGGAATGCTTCAACACACCACACCTCCTGGAGCCCCTAACTCAGCTTCAGATTGGCAGGGACAGTGAGAACACTGCCCCTCACCCTGGCCTGAAGCCCCAGAATGGCCAGAGGTCCCATCTGAGGGGGGAGAGGGAGTGGCCACAAGGACCAGAGCAGGTAAAACCAAAGGCATATGCTCTCCACTCCATCATGGCCCTGCCATCTGGACATGTGAGAGCTGGACTTCTACAAGGCTCTGATGATAGCTATATAATAATCTGCCTCTTTTTCCTGCTCCTTCTTTTCTCTTCTTGCTCCCTCCTCTTCTCTTTCTTTGCTCTTTTCTCTGCCTGAGCTTGCTGCTCCAGGGCTGGGGTGTTACACAAGGCAAGTCAAAGGAGGAACAGAGAAGGCAAGGCAAGGCCAGGCAAGAAAGTGGTAGGCAGGGTGAGTGATAGATATGCGAGGAAATGCAAGGCAAGGGAGGGGTAGGCAGGGCAAGGAAAAGCAAAGGGTGGGTTGACAAGGCAAGACAAGTAAAAGCTAGGCAATGAAAGGAAGGGCAAGGCAAGGTAAGGGGAAGGCAAGTCACATTGTCGTGGTTTTGCTCTGGGTCAATTTGCTCTCACACCCCCCCACTAAAGACAGCAGGAGCACAAATACATCACAAACAACCAATATGATTAAGCAATGTATCCTCTATTAAACACACAGTGCACATTTTTATACATCTTCCTACCCTCATGGGTGCAGGATTAAAGTCTGGGGATTGGATAGCTCAGCCTGTCCACAAGTTTGTGTCTTATGCTCATTGGATAAGGTGTAGGGTCGATATTTTGCACCTGGATTCAAACTCCCACCGTAACTTCTCATAACATGAAATAGCTGTTGATTATAAACCTATTCCATTCTCATGGGAAGCTAGCCTAAGTCCACAACTGTCAACTATAAAACAAGTTTTCTTCCCATGGGAAGCCTGAGGCTTCTTTCACAGCTGGTAATATGGGTTGTTCACCAAGTGTCCATTTTCCTGCAAATATTCAGCACCCCACAATTACTATAAACTGAGAGAAGGTTTATGCAGACAAAAGAGAGCTGATTGGGGAAAATAATATTAACATTTATTACTAACAAGATAAAAAGCTAAAGAACTACATCTACAATAATTCTAATTAGGTAAAAGTACTGAATGGCCAGTCTCTTCGCGAACGAAGAACCGGGGAAGGTCTTTCCACCTTCCAGCCTGCGCATTGGATTTTTTAGGTGAGACACAGTGTGCGCGGAACTGAGCCCACCCTTTAATCCTGAGGTTCATCTGCCGGGGCCAAGCACGCTTGGACGGTGGCAGCGAGGTCCTCAGGACGTAGATGGATTG
>NW_020957196.1:23211-27860 GCF_003031625.1 Empidonax traillii | reverse complement strand
ATCCTGAGGTTCATCTGCCGGGGCCAAGCACGCTTGGACGGTGGCAGCGAGGTCCTCAGGACGTAGATGGATTGCCTTACGGGCTAACGAGCTCCATCTGCCCGGGGAGGGGCCCCGACCGGGAATCGAACCCGGGTCTCTGCAGTGACAGTGCAGTGAATTTTCCCCTGGACCACCGGGGGCTCCCTGGTAAAAGTACTATATATTTACAGAAATACCCTTCCCCCCTTTATATCAGTTCAAGGAGGAGAAGCAGTCTCTTTCTCCATTTTTGGAGCTCCAGGTCTTTTCAATAACCTTGCAGCACTCTAAAGCTTTTCTTCTGTTATCTCTAGGATGATAACTCCAATTTGTCCCAGCTGGAACTCTCTCTCTCTCTCTTCTGTGTCAGCCTCAGGGTTGGGCCTACCCCCCTCTTGGGCTAAGACTGGAGGCTGGGGGGTTACCCAGGCCCTGAAGGTCTTCCATGGACTGCAAGGGGACACTTGCCTAACATGGATCTTTACCACAGAGTCACAGGGGATAATGTTTTTTGAGTCCACCCCTGTTTCCTGTGGGGTCCCTCCCCACCGGAGAACAGTCCTTAATAGACTTCTCTGACGTGAGTCCATCTCTCGGACAACAGGTCTTCCATTCTCTGCTGTCTCTCAGGGTCACAAAATCTTCAGCACTAGCATGGATCCCACACTCAGATCCCAACTCAGGGTCACAAATCCCAGCACCAGCATGGATCCCTTACTCGGATCCCAACTCAGGGTCACAAATCCCAGCACCAGCATGGATCCCATACTCGGATCCCAACTCAGGGTCACAAATCCCAGCAGTAACATGGATCCCTTACTCGGATCCCAACTCAGGGTCACAAATCTCCAGCAGCAACATGGATCTCTCACTGAGATCCCAAGCTTACCCGAACCATCTCACTCCAGCGTAAGCCTCGTCTCTCTCAGGGTCACAAATCTCCAGCAACAACATGGATCTCTCACTGAGATCCCAACATCTTACCCGAGCCGTTCTGCTCCAGTGTAAGTCTCTGTCCATGGCCTACAAGCCTCCAGCAGGACTCTGTTTCATTTCAGTCCTTCTCATGAAGTCTCAGCTTCTCATGCATCCACAAGCTCCTTTATGAGCAGCATGGGGGTCTCCTCACCCCAATAATCTTCCACAAGTGATAGTGATTTATTTTTCAGTCTTTTCCCTGCTGAAGGGGGAGGGGGGGGGGGGGAGGGGAGAGAGCAGCCCCCCCTTCGAACTTCTCTCTTCTACTGCCAGCTTTGGTCTTGAATGCTGTGCTGTCTCTCTCTCTGGAATTCCTTTTGCAGCACATCTTGTCCAGATTCTTCTCTAAAGTATTTTTTCCTCTGCTCTCTTACAGGAGAGAAGGGGAGCTTCAGTGCCACATCTGCCTCCGGCCCAAGGCCGGGGGAGGAGGGGGCCCTGGCCCTCCTTGGGGCCTGCCACCGCTCCTACATGGCTACCCAATTTCAACTGCTCCTAATTTCAACTGTGCCACAACCTTCTCTTCTGTTTTCTTAAATATGTAATTGGCAAAGGTGTTACTAAAGTTTTGATTGGCTTTTTCTCTGGAAATCCACCTGGACAAAACCATCCTCAGCCCCAGGGGCTGGCTGGTGGGCAAAACCATGACACACATCCAGTGATGGGTAGGTAAGGGAAGGATAGAGAAGTGTAGACAAGTCAAGGCAAGACCAGGCAAGGAAGGGGTGAACAAGTCAAGGTGCAGGATTGGTATGGAAGGCAAGGCAAGGCAATGGATGGGTAAGCAGGGCAAGGGTGTGGTAGGCAAGGCAAGTGAGAGGCAGGCAATGAAAGGAAAGGCCAGGCAAGGAGGGGTAAGCAGGGCAAGGGAAGTGATGGTCAGGCATGACAAGGAAATGCAAGGTTGGGGAGGCAAGGCAAGGCAAGAGTGTTAAGCAAGGGAAAACCAGGAAGTTCTAGGCAAGGTCAGGGAAGGCAGGGGAGAGGAAGGCAAGTCAAGTCCAGTGAGGATTAGGCAAGGTAGGGATAGGGAGGGGTAGGAAAGACAAGGCAAGGCGAGACCAGATAAGGGATTTTCAGGCTGGGTAAGGAAAGGTAAGGGAGGTGTAGGCAAGGATTGACAAGGGATGGATAGGCAAGGAAAGGAAAGGGAGGGGTAGGCAAGGCAAGTGGGGGCAGGAAAAACAAGGCAGTGGATGGGTTGGCAAGGCAAGGCAACTGAGGGCAGGCAAGGGAGTGGTAGACAATGTAAGGCAAGGCAGGGATAAGCAAAGCAAGGAAAGGTGGGGGATCGAGGCAAGGGAGGGGTAGGCAAGGCAAGGAATTACCACTGTCTTGCCTTGCCTTTTTCTGCCTACACCTCTCTTACCTTGCATTGACTTGACTTGCCTACCCCTTTCTTGTCTGCCCTTGCTTTGCCTGCCCATCCTTTGACTTGCATTGCCTTCCCTACCCCTCCTTTGCCTTGCCTTACCAACCACCCCAAGTCCTTTCCTTGCCTTGCCTACCCCTCTGATGCCTTGCCTTGCCTTTCATTGCCTACTTCTCTTGTGCTTTGTCTATAACTCCTTTGCCTTGCCTTGCCCTGCCTACCCCTCCCTGACCTTGCATTGCCTTGCATACCCATCCCCATCTTCACTTGCCTATCCTTGCCTTGCCTACTCCGCCCTGGACTTGACTTGCCTTTCTCTCCCCTGCCTTACCTTGCCTACCCCTCCCTTCCCTTTCCTTACCTTGTCTTGCTGACTCATCCCTTGCCTTCTCTTGTATACCCTTGCCTTGTATTGACTTGCACCAGTATCCCACACTTTGGCTTGCCTACCACATTTTGCCTGCCCTTGCCCTGCCTTGCCTTCCCTTCTCTTCCTATGACTTACCTTGCTTTGCCTACCACTCCCTTTCCTTGTGTTACTGGCTCCTCCATGTTTTTTCCTTGCCTCGCCTACCACTCTCTTGCCTTGTCTTGCCTTGCTTACCCCTCTGTCATGGTGTCCTAGTTAGAGCAACTGGGACCAGTTCATCACTGTGTGGATGTAACCCAAACTGTGTATTCTACACCCTCTATGTCATTTCCCAGAAACTGTTAACAATAGACCATTTGCAGCAGCTGCCCAGAGCACACCTGACCCCTCTGGCTATAAGCTGGGTGTTAAGAGACCTGTGAGATAGGAGGATGTTCCTGTCCTCACACCCACAACTCACAATCACCCATCGCGGAACTCTCTGCCCTGGGGGAGGTACTGGACATTCCTGCCTGAACCTGAGTGTATATAATCTTGGGGTCTTGGGACTTGTGGCACCACTCATGGGATCCAGAGGAGGGCCAGAACTTTGACTGGACTGCAACCACCACTCTCAACCGGACTGCAATTACCACTCTCAACCAGAGTGCGACCATCACTCACACCAGCAGATTCTTCCTCTCCTGTTACTTTTGGACTCAGGGGGACCACATGGGGCTCAGCATAGGGGCCAATGAACACCATTCTGTTTGTGCCCCAGGGTGCCAGGTTATACATCTGTGTTTTTGTGGGTTAAAACCAATTGTTTGTCTGTATAATTGTATTTATTATATTATTTTTATTAAATTGTAATTCCTGCTCATAATCTCTTTTGAGTTGGGTTCATTTCTCCTGCCGGTGTACCTTTAAGCCAGCACACATGGTTAAAGAATATTTTGTATTTTCTTCCCCTTTATCCAACATTGTTTTGGAAGAACTGTTTCTTTAGAACTAAACTCCTCGCTGCAGTCTGCCAGGAGTGTGCTCCAGTAGCCCTTGCTGCAGGGGAGAAGGCGCAGACTGTGGTCAGCACCAGGCGTAAAGGGAACCTTTCTCCATCTTTTGACCACATTTCTGGTGGGACGGTGTAGTAGTTGTTAGGACGACCAAAAAATGAAAACCAGGCACCGTATATGATGATGATCTGACAGTCAGCTTTATTGCTTTGTACAACCTAATAATTTCTTTTTTACACACACACACGCACACACACACACACTGTGAACAGAACCTTACATGCCTTTCTGTTATTAACTCCCTATTTATAGTTTATTACTAGTCTTCACACATAATTGGATATTCACTCCTTATTTACATTCTTCTCTCACTGGTCAGTTCTGACACCTTCTCAAGTCTTTCACGGCTCCTGTGAATTCCTCAGGGAAACAGCTTCAAAATGTCTATGTCAAAATCCTCCTCCTCTGTATCCTTCATCAGGGGGTCTGCGGACTCGCTGCCTACCCCAACAGGATGGGACACTGAAAGGCATCAGCTGCCACACTGCTATCTCAGTGGTTGTGAGAAGTCATAACTGTTACCAAAAACAGCAAGCCGTAACTGCTGCTGGGTGTGTGAGAGGGTTGGAGATGCCGGATGTAGCAGCAGTATTAATATAATAAATAAAGGGTCCTAGGGACTAGAGAGACACTGATGTGGTGTGTAGAAAAGCATACTTTATTGAATGCTGGGGCCTTAGCTGTCTTAAATGAGTATGCTGAGTTCTAAAGAGGCCAAGAGCTGACCGTTAGACAAACAAGAACAAGTCTGCAGCTGCAGGAATGCAGAGGTCAGCAGAAAGATGTGAGAAAAAGGTGATAACAGAAACTTTTCCCAGGAATGTGTGTTTTAAGGATCACCAATGGATGGACT
>NW_020957196.1:20098-21112 GCF_003031625.1 Empidonax traillii | reverse complement strand
ATTTGCCACAAGGAGACCCCTTAAGGGTAGCACCCTTGGATGCACTTATGGGAACAGGTGCTTATCGGGATGGGCCTACTCAAGCAGCATTACATACTAGGGTTTTGCACCAGTCAAAAAATGCTGGCTTGGCTGCTTTCCTGGCGTTGCCTCAAATTCACACACCTACATTACCCTATACTAAAATTACGCAAAAACCAAATGAGACATTTTTTAGTTTTGTTGACAGGCTGCGAGAGGCAATAGAAAATGCACCTAATGTCACTCCCGATCTCAAGGCTGTTTTAACAAAAGAAATTGCTGTCCAAAATGCTAACTTAGCCTGCAAACAGCTTATCGCTGCCTTGCCCCCTGGTGCCACTATTGCTCAAATGATAGAAGCCTGTGAGACAGGCTCTACGCAAGGGCGGGGGAATCGTGGCCCTAAACTAAAGTGCTATCGATGTGGTCAAGAGGGTCATTTTAAGCGTAACTGTACACAACCAGCTGGGAGAAAAGTATTATGGCAAGGTAATTGCGCCCGTTGTGGAAAATTTGGGCATAAGGCGGCAGACTGTCGCTCCAAATTTAACAAAGATGGAGCTCCCCTTACCATGTCGGGAAACGGGAACAGCCGCGCTCCGAGGGACGCGGCCAAAAAATATCCCCAGAACATCCCAAAAGCACTGGCTGTCTCGACGAGCTGCAATCCGCCACTTGCGGAAGTGCAGGAGTCGATCTGGCCGTGGCAGAATCAGTAAATATCAATGATAATAATGTTCATGCCCTCCCTTCTACAGTCAGTGGACCTCTGGGACATGACTTGTCCGCATTACTCATTGGGCGTTCTTCTGCTTCAAAAAAGGGAATATTTGTCCTACCTGGTTGTATTGATGCTGATTATACTGGACCCATTGGGATTATGGTACAAATTTTTGCACCACCAGTTCATATTCCAGCAGGGAGCGTAATTGCACAGCTTATACCTTTTAAGGCTTGTGTTCCAAAGAGAGGAGATCAAAAAAGAGGAACTGG
>NW_020957196.1:15022-19258 GCF_003031625.1 Empidonax traillii | reverse complement strand
ATTTCAGGCATTGGGGGAAGTCGTCTGACTCAGGTCAGTAAAAATTTTCTTCTTTTCTCGGATCAAGAGGGACATCAGGCATGGGTAAAACCCTACGTACTACACACTTCACTCTCCCTCTTAGGTAGAGATGTGTTAGCTCAATGGGGTGTTAAATTGTCCACAGATTTTTGATTGGGGCCATTGATGGCAGCTCTCGCCCTACACTCAAATTAAAATGGAAAACTGAAGAACCTGTTTGGGTTAATCAATGGCCTCTATCTTTAGAGAAGCTGCAACATGTACAGGATTTAGTGCAGGAACAATTGGAACTTGGCCACATAAAACCTTCTGTTAGCCCATGGAATACACCTATTTTTACGATTCAAAAGAAATCAGGAAAATGGAGGCTGCTACATGATCTAAGGGCAGTCAATGATAGGATGATGACCATGGGTGCTCTCCAACCTGGTTTACCTTCTCCAGCTATGTTGCCACAAAATTGGGACTTGTTAATCATTGATTTAAAGGATTGTTTCTTTACTATCCCACTACATGAAGATGATAGTGACAAATTTGCCTTTACAGTGCCTTCACTTAATCGGGCAGCTCCCGCGAAGTGATTTCAGTGGGTCGTGCTCCCACAGGGGATGAAAAATTCTCCCACAATTTGCCAGTGGTTTGTAGATTTAGCCCTTCAATCCTGGAGAAAAAACAATCCTAATCTTATCACATATCATTACATGGATGACTTATTAATTGCTAGTCCACAACCTTTATCTCCACAAAAGGAAAAGGAATTAACTCAAAATCTGCAGGCATTTGGCTTAGTAATTGCTCCAGAAAAGATTCCAAAACACGCACCTTGGAACTACCTTGGCTTGCGTATCACAGAAACGAGATTGATCCCCCAAAAAACTACCATTGTCCCAAATATCCATAATGTTAATGATGTCCAGAAATTAGTAGGAGACATTCAATGGCTCAGAACCTTTTGTGGAATTACCAATTCAGATTTAGGCCCATTGCTTGCTTTATTGAAAGGTAGCGCATCTCCTGCTGATCCTAGATCCCTTACACCTGAGGCAACTGCAGCCCTGGAAGTCATATCACAAAAAATTCAAAATTCGGCCGTTGATAGAAGAATATTACAATGCCCATTTGCTATTATTATATACAACTGTGACACTGAAGTAGTAGCCTTAATCACACAATTGCCACATCAGAGGCCTATGATACTCCTAGAGTGGGTTTTTCATAGCAGCACTCTCAAAGCTACTGTCACCACAAGGCCTGATGCTATAGGTCAATTACTCCTAAAAGCAAGGGGACGGCTACGCACCCTCGCTGGGTGTGACCCAGAAAAAATTATTCTGCCTGTGAGAAATTTGCAATTGACAGATTGGTGGATTCAATCCTCCGAAAATTTTGCAGTAGCCACTCATGGCATTCAACTTGATAACCATTACCCCAATCATCCAATATTTAAAACTACTTTAATATTTGAAGAGGTATCCATACAACACCATAAACCCATTCCAGACGCAATAACAGTCTTTACTGATGCCAGCAGTAAAACTGGAAAATGTGGATATGCATATAAGGACACCCGGGGAGATTGGGTTTCACAAGTAGAAAGAGCTGAAGGATCGGTACAGGTATTAGAGTTAAAAGCTGTCTTAATGGTTTTTAAGGCTTTCCAAACTTCATCAATTAACATTGTCTGTGATTCTAAGTATGTTGTAGGAATAGTGACACGCCTTTCACGTTCCTTACTAGGATCTTTCACAAACACCTTACTTATGGCTCTAGTCATTCAGTTATGGAATGAGCTTAATTTTAGACGTTTCCCTTGGTGGATAACACACATCAGAAGTCATCTTGATTTTCCAGGATTTTTATCTGAAGGTAACACCTATATTGATAGCCAAGTGGCTTCACCTATAATTCAATTGTCTCCCATACAACAAGCAACTATGTCACATGCATTTTTTCATCAATCTGCGAGAGCATTACAAAAGGCATTTGAGTTGTCTCGTAACGAGGCAAGATCCATAATAGCTGCCTGCCCTGACTGTGCTAGACTCACACCATTACAACACGAAGGGACAAACCCACGAGGACTACAACCTCGACAACTCTGGCAAACCGATGTTACAGAATTCGCTTCTTTTGGGGTTTTAAAATACATTCATGTAACTATTGATACTTGCTCAAAAGCCATTTGGGCTACAGCCCATACGTCTACTAATGCTGTAGCTAGCATTCAACATTGGACATCTGCTATAGCAGTGCTTGGGTGCCCCCACACCATCAAGACAGACAATGCCCCTGCCTACTTGAGTACGAGAGTAAAAGCCTTTTTCACCCAATGGAATATTAAACATATTACAGGAGTGCCTTATAACTCCGGAGGTCAGGCTATAATAGAACGCGCTCATCAGTCCTTAAAACATTATTTACACGTTTTTAGAAAAGGGGGGGAGAAGAGTCCTCATGCCATTGTTGCAAAAGCCTGTTATGTGCTGAACTGGTTGAACCCTAGGACAGATAAAGCTAAGACACTGATATTTGATCATTTTATTACTAATAGTAATGATTTTACCTCCCAAAATATTGCTGTACAAGTTTTTGACCCTTCACAGAATATGTGGTCAGGTCCGTATAATTTATTAACATGGGGAAGGGGTTATGCGTGTGTTTCTACAGGGAACGTGACCAAGTGGATTCCAGCAAAGTGGGTACGCCCTTGGAAACAGCCTCAGGACTCAAAAGAAGAACAAAAAGACAGCGACCCTGGCGACGAATCCTAATAACGAGAGACTTCAACGCAACATACATCGAATACATATTGCTACTGATAAGTATTTGAAACCATTATTGGAGAACACTGAATATCAATATCTGTTGGGTTGGGAAAATTTAGACGATTACTGGCTTATCAAACAGGCCCTAGGGATAACCGTTCCAAATTCTCTGTGGAAACGGATTGTATTTCATGTAGACAGAGGCATAACACTGATAAAACATGGATACTTATACAGTGTGGAGGCTGTAAGGAGGAAATTTGGATCTGTCAGAGACAACTAGACGGATGGTGTGAACGCTGTGACGACAGGTGGCGAAGGAATAACATAATTCGGTCTTTAGAGGAATATACAGGTCTCTCCATTCAAGAAATCAGTGAGGTTCCAATTTTTGAAAGTCAAGAACAAAGGTGGATAGCGGAACAAAGGTGGGATACACAACATGAATATAATCGGATCATGGCTCAAAATGATACTAAAATTCTTGATTGGTTCTGTGATGAAAATTTGTGTATCCCTAGGGAGTGGATGGTCTCTCCCCAACACATGGATCGAGTTTGTTTTGCGTTTCATAAATTCCGAATTGACAAACGCAAGAAAAAACGGCAACGTAAACAACAAAATTAGGATCAATTGGTATTGTTACCTAATCTTATCAAGTATCGTCCCTGTCACAGCCATTCACAACATTGATCCAAGACAAAATATGTGGGTTACTTGGGCCAATGCATCTGGGGTTACAGATTTTTGTCTATCTCTCCAAAAAACCAGTGATCCCTTTTGAACCTGTTTGATTGGATATCCATACATACATTGGCCAGACTTTAGTCACTTGGGAATAAACTACACTGCTATTAATAACTCTTACTGGCAGTGGAGAAACAACAATTCACAAGGTGAATGTACAAAATCGTGGAATTGGCCTATTATAAAAGAAGCACATTTTTTGCAACAGTTGATATATCGACTCAACAAATCAACCCCTTCACCTTTGCAAGAATTAAATTTGTGGGGATCGTTTCCTCCGGTCATAAGTGTGGGTGATATTTCTAACCAAGCGAATTGTACCAATATACGCCCAAAGATTTTGCCGATCAGTGGATCTGGAGTCGTCCTTTTTGGAGACTCATGGAAACGTCTCATGCATGTTGACAACATAACACAATATTATATAGGCTACCACAATGTGACCGGACAATATAGCCATTGGAATATCTCCAAACATGCCGGAGAAGTAGACGTAAAAAATGTGACCGCCAAAATACTACCTGATGGTTATTTTCTAATATGTGGTGATAGAGCTTGGCCTGGTATTCCTTTTCATCCCGTAGGAGGACCATGTTACATTGGGAAATTAACCATGTTTGCACCTGCCATGCGCGATCTAGTAAAACAGACAAATACCGTTCGAACCAAAAGGGAACTTAAAGATTTAGCACCTGATTGTGAT
>NW_020957196.1:0-13124 GCF_003031625.1 Empidonax traillii | reverse complement strand
ACCAATGGATGGACTGCTTGAGGCGCGTGGACAATGCAGACTGACCAATCATGGAGGTGTGCTGCGCTCGTGACTGCATGTCCAGGACCCAAAAGAATATATATTGTGTGGCCTTCTGATAATAAAACGGATTGAATCTGCATCTTATAGATGTGTCGTTCTTTCCCGCTCGCTTGAATACCCACAGCAATTGAAGGAGACAAGAGCTTAAATAGTATTTTCGAATGGTAACATGTCACAACACATGACTTTCTTAGCCAATCGTATACAATCATTTAACTGCACGTGTGATAGAGTAAGGACTACAGTTCTCAGCATGCTTTGCCAGCACCTATCCTGTAACCAGAAACTCCACAATTCCCCTGTTTTTATTAATAACAAGATATAAAACAGTTCAATTTTAAAATCTTTAACTACTTTTCAACAAAACATTTTTCATTTGACATAGTAACCTTATTTCTTACTTAAACCTTATGCAACAACAAAAACTTTATTAATCAAAATTCTTATTTACCTAAGGGTTTCATGCAATCGGGTAGAACAAAAACTTTTATTATCTGAGGGTCTGTATATAACTGGGGAAAACTTACTTTTATTAAAGAAAAAAGGTTTAGGGGCGGAAAGTTTTGTTCTCAGCTGTCCCTTATTAAGGTGATGTGACAGAGGTAGTGTTTGCTGTGTGAGTGTGCTTGTTTCAGGCATATGGCATAAGGTGCATTTGGTTCACATACATTCATACATCATTCAAGACAGTTTTCCAGGTTTTTACTTTGCCCCCCCTTCTCTTTGGTTTTGTTTTTCTTGCCTATCTGGGGGTGGGGGGGAGCGTTGAACCATGGGAGCCTTGTTTGCCACAGTTATTTGTTCTTTGTTGTCCCGTAGGGGAAAGGAAACACATGTTGGTCACTGGTTTTGTCTGTATACAAAAGGGCAGGGAGGGGGAGACTAGAAGCAATCTCTCTCTGTGGTTCAGTTGAACCATTCTTTTTGTATTCTTGGTTTTGATGTTATATTTCTTGTCAGTAAACTGTTATTTTTTCACTTATTTCTCCTCACGTTTTGCCTCTCTGCATCGAGGGGAAAAAGGACAGGTCTTAATAAAAGGGTAAAGACTTTCACCCCTTTCACTTCCTTTGGATCTGCTAACATAGTTTTTGAGAATATAGGTTGCCTTCTAGATACTAGAGATAGCATAATCTTGGTGCTAGTTCTGTTATGCTTCCTCCTTACAGGCTGCATGGTCTATGCCATGTCTACTGTGTTTACCATGCTTAGAGACAGGGCAAAGATTCCTGGGGTAATTGGGCCGAGGCTCACCCCATGGGTGGATAATCTTCAGTGGCATGGAATGTGTGAGAAGATGGGCTGGTATTTGGAGAAGTTATCTCCTCCAATGGTCTGGAAGTTTACCCCTGAACAATTACAGGACCCTGCTAATGTGGAAGGATAAATGGAGGGAAAATGCTCTGGCAGCTACAGAGTGGGGCAGCTTACTGCAACATGCTGGGCCCTGGCTACTGCCTTCCAAAAGTTGCTCCATGTGATGCAGTATCTCCATGAGGAAAGGAAAGGGAACAAGATACCCCACACCACAACCACTCAGGATGTAGTTAAGCCAGAAGGTCAACCCCAGTCAATAGAATTACCCCTATCCAAAAGAGAAAATACAAGACAAAATCAGTTCACCTGGTGGATGATTGGGACACAGGACCCTCACCATCAGTGGAGTCAGAGCCAGAAATAACCACCAGATCCCTAACATATCTTTCTATGATCTACGCAGTCTGCAGAAAGACATCACCCAACGAACAGGTAAGTGAGCCCATATTGACCTGGTTGATCTGAGTCTGGGACTGTGCTGGCGAAGGTACGCTTCTGTATGGTATTGAAGCGAGGTTTTTAGGATCCCTGCCCCAGTATGTCCCATTGATCAAGGGTTCATGAGGAAGTCAGAACCTCTCAACATCTGGATTTGACTCCTAACAAGTGTGAGGGATAGATACACTTACAGGGATGACCTCCAGGGGCATCATGGCCCCTGGAAAACCATGGAGCAAGGCATCTTACACCTGAGAGAACTGACATTGCTAGAGATACTTTTTGCAAGGGACAGGCAACCCAATAACAACCCAGACAAGGTCAAGAGCACATCACATATGTGGTTGAAACTCACATGCCATGGGCCATCAATATATTCCAACTTCTTAGCAACAATGCACTGGATAGGGAACAAAGAGACAGTGGGAGCCACAATGAATAAATTCCAGACATATGACAAGACTGTCCATGCCCCATTATGGACCACATCTCTGCCATAGAAAAACTGTCTGAGAATCTCCAGAATTTAAGCGAGGAAGTTAAAGAGAGTCACCAAAAGCTCAGAGAGGAGTTTAAAGAGAACATCTTCCATGTCTTGCTGGTGCAAAATAGTCCCTGATATTAGGAGCAGATGTCTCCTGTCTGGGGAGAGGGGATACACCCCAGGAAACAATGTGTGATGTTGGGGTAGATGGAGGTTCTTCCTGATCCCTGATGGATACAGAGGTGAAGGATTTTGACTTAGACACTTTGAAGCCGTTTCCCTGAGGAAAAACAGGGACCATGAAAGACTTAGAAAGGTGCCAGAACTGACCAGTGAGAAAAGAATGTAAATAAGGAATGAACATCCAATTATATGTGAAGGCTAGTAATAAATTATAGATAGGGAGCTAATAATAGAAAGGCATGTAAGGTTCCGTTCACAGTGTGAGTGTAATATGTGTGAGAAAGAGAAATTATTAGGCTCGACAAAGCAATAAAAACTGACTGTGGGACCATCATCATAAAGGTGCCTGGTTTTTATTCTGTGACCATCCTAACCATTACAACAGTGTGGTTCTTCCTACATGAACATGGAGAAGAAATGAGGAGATGGGATGGAAAAATCACCTCTGCTCTAGCAGCACAGGTACGAGAGCTGGAGGAAAAAAACACTACTAGGGAAAATTCATTGAGGATGGATGTAGCTCCAGTCTCCCATGCGCAAGCTCCTAGGCAGAAAGAAGGGATGATGAAGTGTCCAATCCCCTGGAAGGGACCTCCAGGATGTATGCACAGGGAGGAAGTCATGACTACCATAACCAGCACTAGAGGGACCCTGCCTCTAGTCAGGTAGAGGCAAGGCATAGCCTTGTCTATTGGATTGTGTTGATCTGTGTCATGGTTTTACTGGTTCCTAGAAAACTAAGTCGGAATTTTTTCCCTTTCCCCTGCCCACTTCGTGCAGAGCTATTAGGTGAGCACTTAAGAGACACAAAAGAACCAGTTCTCTCGTTAATGGCCCAGAACTTAGTCTCCAAGGAAACGGGGGAGATGAGGGGCTATTTTTTTACTTTTTTCTCCCATCTCCTGGGAAATGGAGGGGAAGAGTTGGTGTGCTGACTGTGGCTGGAACACAGGTTGGAATGGAAGCTCAGGGGTTCCTGTGGCTCTTCACCTGCTTGACAGCCACGGATCCTGCTTGTATTTTTCATCCCCCTTCCCCATTCCAGTTTTTTGTTTGTTTTATTTTTTCTCTGGCGGTGGTCCTTGTGCACATCGGAGGAGAGAGAGGACTGTGCTACACGATTTCGACCAGTTGAACGGAGTGAGTTTGTTTTTTTTTTTTCTTTTTTTTCTTTTCATTGGGAGGACTTTCCCTTTGTTGTTGTTTCCCTTCCCCCTCTCCCTCTCCCCTTTCCCAGTGTGTGGGAAGGGAGGGGAAAACCAGGTTTTTTTTGTTTCTCCAACACACCCTGGAGGGTGTTCTCTCCCTTCCCCCCCCCCCCCCCCGGCGGTGACCAGTGATCCCACAGCGCCACCTGGTGACTGGCACAGGACATTACAGGTTGTGCATCTCCAGTGACCCAACGGCGCCCCCTGTTGACTGTAGTTGGAATTGCACCAAAGGGCACAAACTGAACTGTTTACTTTTTTTTTCCCTTTGCTTGTTCATTGGTTTGTGTTGAAGGGGATTATTTGTGGGTATAGGAGTATTGTTTGGTTGTTTTACTGGGTTTTTTTTCATGTTTCTGCCAATACACAAATACCTTTTAATAAAGGACTGATATTTTTCCTTTTCCATAATTTGTTTTCCTTCAATCAGAGCATCTTAATTTCAGATTTATAATTGCTTAGAGGGAGGAGTTTGGGTCTTTTCTCATAACTCATCCTCAGCAAAAGACCTGTGTCTCATTTAAACTGGGACAATCTGATGGCCTGGCACATCAGACCCATGAGAATATAAGGTTTTGGTTGATGCAGTGTTGTAGCTTTAGTTAACTAAGAACTCTTGTAATGCTTATTGATTCCCATTACATCACCTGAAGCAGCAGGGTGTGATCTCGGCTGCATTGCCCAGGGAACAGAAATATAAAAGGAAAACTGGGAAGGTGGGAGTGAGAGGGGCAAGGCAGTTTCCTTCGGTCTTTGCTTGGAGCTGGACCACGTGGTGCTGAGGAGCTACAGGGACACTCCTTGCCACTGTGTCGAGTGCCTGGCATCTCCCCTCCCCTGTCATTCAGGGCAGGAACTGTAGCCACTGCCACATCAGACCCAGCCAAGCCGTTCTGGCATACCCAGCCTCCGCTCCAGCTGTAACTTCTTTCACCTCAGCTCAAAGCCGTTTTCACCTCAACCCTGGGGCCCCCCCACCTCAGCTTCAGCCACATGGCAGGGAACAAAGAGAGACCCCCACACACATACTTATTTGGTTGCTACGCTCGAACCCACATTAGCATCTCTGCAGCATAAGACTGTTTTTAAAAATGAAATATGCTTCCAGGTTTTGTTTTAACGTAGAGGGAAGGGGGTAGCTAGGTAATAATTTCTGCTATTGTTGTTTGTTTTCTGGCTTTTGTTTGTTTCTTTTCATCTTTCCCTATTTAGTAAAATTTAGATTTTTTCCTTCTTCATTCAGACTCCTCGTCATTTTTACTTTGTCTATATTGGGGGGAGGGAAAATAAAAAAATGAGGATTCATCTTATTAGACGTCCCACCTCCTCAATATAGTGTCATTAAACCAGGATACACTGGTGCACAATGTGCACAATGCTCTTGGGGCATGTAGGGGCAGAATTTATTTCCATATCTGGTGTGACGGGGGCCCCAACAGTTGACTCTATTGGAAGCTGAAGTGAGCTTGACTGGGGAGGAGTGGCAAAAATGCCCTATTGTCTAGACTCCATGGGGTCTAGAGGCTCCATGTATCCTTGGTATCAATTACCTCAAGAATGGATATTTCAAAGACCCAAAAGGGCATCAGTAGGCTTTTGGGATAGCTGCTGTAGAGACAGAAGGGATTAAACAGTTGAACACATGGCCTGGTCTCAGAGGACCCTTCTGCTGTGGGACTGCTGAAGGTTGAGGAACAGCAGGTGCCAATTGCCACTGCAACAATGCATTGTCAGCAATAGAGCACCAACAGAGACTCTGTGATTTGTATCCATGAGATGATTCATGAGCTGGAAAGCCAAGAAGTGGTCAGAAAGACTCACTCACCCTTTAGCAGCCCTATATGACCAGTGCATAAATCCAGTGGAGAGTGGAGATTGACAGTGGACTATCGCGGCCTGAATGAAGCTACCCCACCGCTGAGTGCCTCTGTGCCAGACATACTGGAGCTTCAGTATGAACTGGAGTCCAAGGCAGCAAAATGGTGCCACCACTGGCATTGCCAATGCATTTTTCTCCATTCCTTTTGCAGCACAGTTCAGACCACTGTTTCCTTTTACCTGGAGGGGTGTGCAGTACACTTGGAACTGATTGCCTTAGGGGTGGAAACTCAACCCCACCATTTGCCATGGACTCATCCAGACTGCACTGGAAAAGGGTGAGGCTCCAGAACATCTACAGTACATTGATGACATCATTGTATAGGGGAACACAGTAGAAGTCTTTGAGAAAGAGGAGAAGATAATCCAGATTCTCATTAAAGCTGGTTTTGCCATTAAACAAAGTAAGGTCAAGGGACCTGTCCAGGAAATTCAGTTCCTAGGAGTGAAGTTGCAAGATGGACATTGCCAGATTCCAATGGAAGTGATTAACAAAATAGCAACCATGTCCCCATCAACCAGCAAGAAGGAGAAAGAAGTTAGGCTTTCCTGGGCACTGTAGGTTTTGGGAGGATGCATATCCCAGAGTACAGATTGTGAACCCTCTCTACCTTGTGACATGAAAGAAAAACAATTTCAGGTGGGGCTCTGAACAACAGTAAACCTTTGAGCAGATCAAACAAGAGATTGCCTACCCAGTAGCCCTTGGGCCAGTCAGAACAGGAGAGGATGTGAAGAACGTGCTCTACACTGCAGTCAGGGAGAATGACCCTTCCTGGAGCCTCGGTCAAAAAGTACCTGGGGATACCTGAGAATTACCACTGGGGTTCTGGAGTGGGGGATACAAAGGATCTGAGGCCAGCTATACCCCAACTGAAAAGGAGATCTTAGCAGCCTATGAAGGGGTTCAAGCCACCTCAAAAGTGATTGGCACTGAAGCACTGCCCCTTCTGGCACCCTGACTGCCAGTGCTGGGTTGGATGTTCAAAGGAAAGGTTCCTTCCACACATCATGGCACTGATGCTACATAAAGTAAGTGGATTTCTCCGATCACACAGGGAGCTCGGATAGAGAATCCTAATAGCCCTGGGATTTTGGAAGTCATCACAACCTGGCCTGAAGGTAAGAATTTAGGACTATAATCAGAAGAGGAAGAGGAGCAGGTGAGACAGGTTGAGGAGGTCCCACCATATAATCAGCTACCTGAAAATAAAACTGATGCACTCTACTGATGGTTCCTGTTGTATTCTAGGGACAAACCAAAAATGGAAAACAGCCATATGGAGCGAGTTGCAGAAGCTACTGAGGGACAAGGTGGATTAAGTCAGGTTGCAGACCTGAAAGTTGTCCATCTGGTTTTGAGTATTGCCGAACAAGAGAAATGGCCAACTCTCTACCTCTACTCTGACTTGTGGATGGTAGTAAATGCTCTGTGGGGATGGCTAGACCAATGGTGAAAGGCCAACTGGCGGTGCAGAGAAAAACCTATCTGGGCTGCTGGATTTGCAGCATGCTTTAGGCCTGCTGATTTTCTAGAGAAAACACATCCCCGATTTTTCAGTAATTGCACAATCCTTACATGATTTGTTCCAGAAAAAAATCAAGGTGGGATTGGACCCCCGTTCAGGATGAAGCTTTACAACTCCTGATTTTTGAGGACAACACATACCACTCACTAGGCCCCACACACCCCACCTATCCACTACAAATTGAAAGGGGATTTGCAAGCTCTGGACTGTCTATACACTTATGGCAGAGAGGACCTGATGGTCCAACTAAGCCTATAGGGTTTTATTCACGCAGTTTCAAAGATGCTGAAAAACAATATTCTACCTGGGAAAAGGGTTTATTTGTGGTGAGCACTGCTTTTTGGGAAACAGAAAAAATTGTCTGTCAGTAGTCTCTAATTTTAAGGGGACCCTTTAGGGTCATCAAGCCTGTTTTGATAGAAACCCCACCCCCTGACAGGGTGGCCCAGTGAGCTACTGTTCGGAAATGGTATGCTCAAACTGAACATTATTGCACCATTTTTCAGGTAAAAGAAGGAGCTCTCAAAAATCCTCCCTGCCAAGATGAGGTAACTTTAAATAGCACAGCTGATTCTCCACCTTCTGTGATTTAAGTTGCACCCCCATACTCAGAGCAATTGCAGAATGTGTGGTTAACTGACGCCTCAGCTAAGTGGGAAGGTTAAGTTTGGAAATATTGAGCTGTAACTTTACAGGTACATACAGGAGACAAAATAGTAACGGAAGGAGAAAGCAGTGCACAAGTAGGAGAATTAGTAGCAGTTTGGAGTGTATTTAACCATGAAGCTTAAACCTCTGACTCTATATGTTTACAGGGATTCTTTTGCTGTGTTCAGAGGGTGTACTGAGTGGCTCCCCTGCTGGGACAAGAATGACTGGGAAGTGAATAGAGTCCCTGTTTGGCAAAAAGAGAAATGGCAAGAAATTCTTGCTATAGCAAAGAAAGGGAATTTTTTAGTCACATGGGTAGTCTCTCATCAGGAAAATGAAACTCCAGCTGGCTGCTGGAACAACAAAGAAGATGAATTGGCACGATTAACCCCTCTAAAGTGTAAAAACTCCTGTAGAGAGCTGGGATAGACTGTTAGAATGGTTGCATTTAAAGCGACAGCACACTGGGGCACAAGACCTATACAGAAAAGCAAGAAGCAGAGGATGGCCAGTGACTTGAGAGATGTGCCGTACCTGCATATCCTCATGTGAACAGTACAGAACCCAACTCGAGTCTCACCCTTTAGAACAATCCCCCTTACACATAAGAGACAGAAAAGGGCTGTGGGACACATGACGGATAGACTAGATTGGACCCTTTCAAAAATCTGAGGGAAAACAGTATGTGTTCGTAGGAGTGGAAGTGAGGTCAGAATTAGTGCAAGCAGAAGCTTTCTCTCAGGCAAACAGTACAAACACCCTAGAAGCTCTTAAAATGTGGTTCAGTTTTTTCCCAAAACCTGTATCTATCTGTCATAGTCCTGATTTTAGCAAGAATTTTGTCTTTCCTTTCCCCTTCCCCCTCCTGCGTGTATGTGTTAATGGGCCATCAGATAACAAAGGAGTTGGCCTGAGCCCTAAATGGCCAGAC
The DNA here is from genome assembly GCF_003031625.1 of Empidonax traillii. Taxonomy (NCBI): domain Eukaryota; kingdom Metazoa; phylum Chordata; class Aves; order Passeriformes; family Tyrannidae; genus Empidonax; species Empidonax traillii. Next base: position 4,442 of record NW_020957196.1, on the reverse strand, counting down.
ATTATCTCCTAGCAACGAAGGGGGAGGAATTGAGAAAAAGGCCAGGGTGTGTGTATGGAAAGAGGTGGGGTTTAGGGGGTTGGAGCTCAGCTCTGGAGCCGGAGGAGAGGCTGCAGCAGGGAGAAGAGACTGCCTGGTTTCTTCTTTGTCTTTTCCTGTGGGAGAGGAATTCTTTTTGCTGTGTCTCTCAGTTGTTTGCTGGTTGCAGGCTTGGTTTTCACCGCAAGATCTTCACCAACTGAGTCGTGAGTTTTTCTTCCATTGGGAGAACTTTCTGTTTCCCTTCCCCTTCCCCCCTCCTCCCTCGCCACCCGGCGGCGACCAGGGATCCCACAGCGCCGCCCGGTGACGGGTGCTGGACATTGCAAGTTCCACTCCTCCAGTGATCCAACAGCGCCACCTGGTGACTACTATAGAACATTACAAGTTCTGCACTTTTTGATAACTCAACAGCGCCACCTGGTGAACAGTATAAGACATTACAAGTTTTTGCATCTCCAGTGACCCGACGGCGCCCCCTACTGACTGTGGCTGGAACTGCACCAAAGGGTGCTAAAAATTGAACTATTTGATTTCCTTTTTTTTTTGCCGGTTTTATCGGTTTTGTTCTTGAAGGGGATTATTGGTGGGTATAGGGGTATTGCTTCTTTGTTTTACTTGGGTTTTTTTCGTGTTCCTGTTAATACATACATACCTTTTAATAAAGGGCTGTTTTTTTTTTTCCCTTTTCCATAATTTGTTTTCCTTCAATCGGAGCCTCTTAATTTCGGATCTATAATTCCTAGAAAAGAAGGTTTGGGTCTTTTTCTCCTTATCCATCCTCAGTAAAAGACCTTTGTCTCAATTAAACTGGGACACTATCCAATCAGACAACGGATCACACTTCACAGCTGCTATCGTCCAGGAGTGGGCCAAGGAAGAAGGAATCCAGTGGATTTTTCACACACCCTATTATCCACAAGCAAATGACATAGTGGAAAGAACAAATTGCCTGCTTAAAGGACTTCTAAAACCTCAGAAATCCATTTGGACTGAATGACTATGGGATACCGTAAAAATGGTGAATGACTGATGGGGAGTAAATGGATGCCCTGGACCCACAGCTTTTTATCCACAGCCTCCCTCTTTGATACCAGCAACATCAAAACCTGAGGGTAACCAAAAACCCTCTCACCTTCCTGGACAACCTGTATTAGTGGAACTGCCTTCTGTAGGAACTGTACCTATGGTACTTGCCACTCCCTTGAACATGGACACCTGGAAAAGACGCTTATGACAAAGAAAGCAAAATAAGCTCTCAGTGTATTGTTCCTACATTTTAATGTTGGTCCTAAAGGGGGTCAGACCTTTTTCTTTTGTTTTGTGGGCAACTGTTCAACGGAGAAAAGTATTCAGAACTGTGAATGAAAAACCTCAGATTTGGACTATGGTTCAGTTTACTGGAAACTGTAGTTATAATTTGTTAGTTATATTTGCATGGTTATTTACCTTGTACATGTGCTCAGCAGAAAAGACTGTTAAAAGTGAAAATCAAACCTCACCTGGGAACAAGTCAAAGGGTTTGCAAAAATATGGAATCATACCGATAAAAGTTTATGTGTAGCATTACCCGAGTCTGCTGAAAAAAGATTGCCATTTTTTTATGATACCATTGAATTTATCTTTTGTTTTTAACATGACTAGTGTGACGACCCCATTGCCCCTACCTGAACAGTGGACAAACAAAACCAATGGAACCCAAATACTCTGGAAAGGTATTCCTATAGTGCATGGTCTTTACCAGACTTATACCCCACCTCCTAATATAACTCGGGACTGGATGTCACACGGCAAATATTGTAAAACTATGCATCCAAAGGTAAATGTAACCATCTTATGTCAAATTGAATCCCCTCACCCATCTATTAGTTCAAGTAAAGGTGAATTTAAACCTGGAATGATAACCTTTGAGGAATATAATGCTAGACAACCCTGCCTTATTTACTCATGGGACCCACTCTTTGACCCATTATACACACCAGATGTATACAAAAGTAAATATGCCACAGTTTTTAGTCCAGATCTTCCAGAAATGTGGTTTTCACTCAGAATTGGAACATTAATAAGGAACATGTGTACTTGTTGGAGATACCCCTCTAAAGGCTGGAGAAATCAGGATAAATCCTGTAACTCAACCTACAAATATCTTCTTAATCACTGCGGAGTTCCCTTTACCCACTACCCCATCCAGGGTACCCCAATAAATCATGGTTAGACCATAAATCAAGATTTGGGAAGGACTCTACCCATACTTGATACAAGTGCGCTGGTGGCTAAAAAAGGTCAATGCAAGATAGACAAGTCCGGTTGCAGAAGGCACAGCAGAAAGACTCCCCAGGTGATATTGACAAGATGAGATTCTTTCTGCGTTGTCTTTTCTCCTCGAGAGTGACCCTGCGTGTGTTCTCAGAAGCAGCAGCAGCATTATAAATAGTGTGTCTCCAGACCTCCTGATTGGAGGCCAGGGTAGACCAATGGTGATGATCAATACGGCCAAGATTAAGAGATTGTTTCATGGAGTCCTTGTATCTCCATGGCTCATCTCTTGCGGCAACCAATGGCAAGTTCCCCACAATCTTAGGGAGTCAACAGTCCTGCGTCCTGGAGACGTGCTCTGCCCAACACAACTGTGTTCTCAGCAACATATCCTCAATTCTCATGACTGCTGCCTGTTCAAGGACAGACGTGTTGGTCACATAATCCGTCCAGTGGATGTTTAGGATTGTACGGAGGCAGCACTGCTGGAAGTGTTCAAGTGGTGGCGGTAAATGACCCATGATTCAGACCCATAACAAAGAGTAGACAGTCCAATGGCTCTGTAAACACTGATCTTAGTACTTTTCTTCAGGTGTTTGTTTCTCCAAACTCTTTTATGGAGTTTACCAAAAGCTCTGTATGCCTTTGCTAACCTGTTGTCTATTTCTTCCTCAATCTTACCTTCCGAGGAGATGATGCTTCCCACGTAATTAAACTGCTGGACTGATTTGATCTCTGTTTCACCAATGGTGATATGGGAATGATGGGAGACTTCCTGAGGTGCAGGCTGATAGAAAACTTCTGTCTTCTTCAAGCTGACTTCCAGTCCAAAAAGCTCAGCAGCCTCTGCAAAGCAGGATGTTAAAAGCTGCTGAGCTACTTCTGTGTGGGCGACAAGGGCGGCATCATCAGCGTAAAGTAACTCATGGACAAGATAATTTAAGGTCTGTGGGCCTTCAGTCGCCTTAGGTTGAATAGGTTTCCATCAGTATATCGGATGTAGATACCATTTTCATCATCGAGGTCTGCCGTGGCCCTTTGGAGCATCATGCTGAAAAAGATTGTGAATGGTGCAAGAACGCAGCCTTGCTTCGCACCATTGGTTATTGGAAAGGGTTCAGAAAGTGCATTGCCATATCTGACTTGACCGCGCTGGTCCTGATGAAGCAAAATGATCATTTTAAGGAACTTAGGGGGACATCCTAATCATTTCAAAATCTGCCACAGACCTTTTCTGCTCACAGTATAGAAAGCTTTGGTGAGATCAACAAAGGTTACATAGAGTCCTTAGTTCTGTTCCCTACACTTCTCTTGCAGTTGTCTGAGAACAAATACCATGTCTGTGGTGCTCCTATTGACTCTAAACCCACATTGACTTTCAGGTAGAAGTTCTTCTGCTATAGCAGGTGTTAATCTATTCAAGAGAATTCTTGCAAGGATTTTACCAGCAATGGAGAGCAGAGTAATACCTCGGTATTTTGAACAATCTGATTTATCTCCTTTCTTCTCATACAAGGTAATGATGACTGCTTCACGAAGATCTGATGGTGATTTGCCTGGTTCCAAGCAACACACTACGAACTCGTGAAATCTAGCATGGAGTGTTTGGTCACCATGCTTCCAGACTTCAGGTGGGATTCCATCAACCCCAGCTGCCTTGCCAGTTTTCACCTGCTGTATGGTCTTAAGAGTTTCTCCCATAATGGGGGCAATATCCAAGCCAGTTTTCACCGGTTGTTATGAAATGTATTGAGTTGCTGAGTCTTGAACTACATGGTTGGTAGTGAAAAGAGTCTGAAAATGTTCAGACTATGGATTCAAAATGGAAACTTTATCTGTGAGAAGTATTTGGTCATCTGCACTGAGTAAAGGGCTTTGAACCTGGTGTGTAGAACCGTAAGCTGTTTTCAGAGCCTCATAGCATCCCCTGTAGTCACTCGTATCTGCGCATAATTGAATTTTTTCTGCTAGATTGATGCACCACTTGTTCTGGATGTCACGACGTTTCTGTTGGAGCTTGCTGCGTGCTAGTCGAGAGGCTGCTTTTCTTACATGACTAGATGGCTGAGCAAGGTGTGCTTGGTGAGCAGTTCTCTTCTTTCTCAACAATCCCTGGATCTCATGATTGTTTTCATCAAACCAGTCCT
>NW_020957195.1:35700-43423 GCF_003031625.1 Empidonax traillii | reverse complement strand
AATCCCCGAGTTCAGGATATCCCTGGGATGCCCTCAGGGATCCAATAGGAAGTGGCAGCTCCCACCTCCAGCAAAGGACCCTTTGGAGCTGCATCATTCCCCAAACTCTGTGCTCGTGATTGGGTTCAAACCCAGCCTGGAATTGCTGAAGGATTTGAAGATCTCGCTCAAATCTCATGCCAGGTCCAGGTGTGGGGCCAGAATGAGCCCCTGGCGTCGCAATCCTGAGCACGAGTGGGGTCCACATCACCTCTCCCAGGGTATCTGTGGAGCAGGAGAAGCTCTGGGAAGTCCCACCAGCTCATCTTGGAGTCTTTCTGGAGAAAAAAAGGCATTTTCAGGTGCGATTCATCTGCTCTCCTGCAGACATCAAAGCCCAGAGGAGATGAATTGACCCTCCAGCAGGGACTGTTCTCCTCTTTGGCAGCAGAGATGTCCTGATGAGCACAGAAATCTGCTTTTGGAGGGATGAGTCCCTCCTGGAATCTCTTTTTTTTTTTTAATTAAATAACAATCAAGAAGCCCTGAAAACACCCACCACTTCCATAATCCCCCAGGAGAAGAAGCCATTCTCGAGAAGCAGCTCTCAAACTGCCCCGGGAGCTCCCACTGCCATCTCCAGCTCTGCCTTAAATCCCTTAAATCCCCAAGTTCAGCGATCCCTGGGATGGATCAAACCCCAAGTGAGCACTCCCGGCCTCCAGCAAAGGACCCTTTGGAGCTGCATCATTCCCAAAACTCTGTTGGGATTCAAACTCAGCCTCCGAGTCAAGTTCCCTTCCAACCCCAAGGATTCTGCGACAACCCCGTGAAAAACTGGGAGAGACAGAGGGATCAGGAGGGGACGCCCGAGTTGCTCTTTACCCCCCTCGGTCCCGCAGGAAGCTCCACCATCCCCTCCGGTTGTGTGGGATTTTTCCAGACCGCCATCCCCCGACCCACCTGTCCCTCCAGGATGAAACCTTAGCCGGGTGCTGGGACCTCTGGCCGGGCCGGTTTGGAGGACTCTGACATATTTTGTGTCCCTCCAGGAGAAGGTTCCTCCTCGCTGGAGCCTCCCCGTGCCAGGTCCCCCCCTCCCCATCCCCCCGGGCGCTGTAAGCGGATCCCTGCAGCTCGTGGCTTGTTGTGCTTCCCAGCACAGTCTGTGCCGGTTAAAACGCGCCCCCAGGAATTTGGGAGACGCTCCTTCCAGCAGGGAGGCCCCCTCTGGGTGAGACACGGCATCTCCTCTCCATGACGTCAGCCCTGGCCGAGCCAAACGGAAAACAAACTTGGAAAACAAACTTGGAAAACACCTCTAAGACAACCCCCCTCCCCCTCCCCCTCAGATTTCCTCCTGTAAAATCAGCTGCCCTGGGAAATCTTCATTTCTTTCCAGGGATGCTCAGCCTCGTCCCGGGAACGGCGGGAATGGTGTGGGTGGGGTGGGATAACTTGGCTTTCCAGCCAATCTCCTGCTGCAGGAGGGCTGGTCACCCCCGGGGGAAGCCCGTGGGTGGGGGGGCTGAGCTCAGTGTCTCCCCCGTGGGAGGTGGGGACGCATCGGGTGTCCAGCCCTGGGTGCCAGCCAGGGTGTCTTCTAACACGAGGCCGAGCAGCCCCCGTGGCAGGTGCCCTGAGGGAGGGGAGGGAGGCCTGGGGAGGGGACAGAGAGGGGGACATTTGAGACCCAGGGATGGCCCGTGCCCAGCTCCTGCCCCCCCAGGGGTGCGGGGGGAACGCCAGGCCGAGTGGTACCTGCCAAGCGGGTCAGAAGGGATGGACATCTCCGTTCCCCAGCACCGGGAAACGACCCCAGAGGGTTTTGTCCGGCTGGGATGCACATCCAGGAGGGCTCTGGAGGGTTTCTTGGAGCAGTTTTCCCCCTCAGGGCGGCCAGGTGTCGGATTTGGAGCCTGGGTTTCCCCACTGCTCTCGTTGCTGGACCCCACAGGTGCTGCCTCGTCTGGGGCCCTGTCCTGCTCTTTAGGACAATCCTGATTCCCTGGAAATCAGGACCAGAAATTTCCTTCTTTCACCTTTTCCATTCTCCTCACCATCCCTGACTCGTCTGTGTTCAACAGGGGCCACCTGACACGCTGATGTTTCCCTGCAAAGATCTTTCCTTGTCACTCAGAAGGGTTTTATCCTCGTCCCGTGTTTTCCTCCCTCGCAATTCCACGTCTGTGTTCCAGAAGAGGTCCTTCCTTCATGAAATCAGTTTAAGGGTTTTGTAGAATCATAGAATAATTTGAGTTGGATAAGGGGGATTGGTTCAACCCTAAAGATCATCTTGTTCTGACAAGGGACACCTTCCACTCCCCCAGGTTGCTCCAAGCCCTGTCCAACCCGGCCTTGGACACTTCCAGGGATGGGGCAGCCAAACCTTCTCTGGAAAACTTGTTTCAGGTCCTCACCACCCTCCCAGGGAAGAATTTCTACCCAATATCCCATCTAACCCTCCTCTGTGTCTGTTTGAAGCCATTTCTCTCGTCCTGTCGCTCCAGAGCCTTGTAAATCGTTTCTCTCCATCTTTCTTGTTGGCTCCCTTCAGGTCCTGGAAGGCCACAATTAGGTCACCCCTAAACCACTTCTTTCCCATGTTTTAAGGTCACCCAGATCCTCCCATTTGAGGGTTTTATCAGGGCTAAACTGAGCCCCAAATGACTCACTCTTGGCTCCTTCTACCGTCACGGGAGATGAGTTTCCCCATCACCCCCAACCCTCAGACCTGAATCCACCGGTCTGAGGCAACAGTTAATTACAGCTGTGACCAGCAAAGCCTTTTCCCTTTGGAATAATGCCTTTTGCATTGGCTGTCCCCTCTCCAGCCCTTTGTGTCCCCCCCTTTATGTCCCCCCCCCCCATCCACCCCCTCCAAGCAGCATCATCTCCATTCCGGGTCCCCTAAAGGAAGCGTAATCGCCAGGGTCATTTTCGCCTCTGCAGATGCTAAATCGCGCTCTGCTGACTGCTGGAAAACCTCTCCCTCCCCCCCCAACCCCCTCCCTCTTGATCCAGGCAGAAGTTTTGCAACAGCAGCAAATCCCCTGATAACCCTCCTGCGCTGGAAGCAAAGCCCTCCCCAACTCGGCGCACCGAGAAGTTCAGCTCCGCGGCTCCATCGGCTCCGCTGCCATCCCTCTGTTTTCCCCTTCTTTTCTCGGGAGCTCCAGGCGAGTGCCAGACTTCTGAGCCAGGCTCTTTCTTCAGGTCCTAATTCAGGGCAGTCTGCAAAAGGATTAGTTTCTGTTTGAAGGTGGGTTTTTTTCTTCACGCTCCAGGACAGTATCCAGGCGAGAGAAGCCGGTTGAAGGGAGGGAAGAGTCTCACCGAGTCCCTTCCCGTTCCCTTTTCCCACCAAACCGGCATCACCCTGGGATGGTGGCCCCAGTGTGTGGCACCCAAGGCCTCTTCCCTCTCCTTGCCCTCCTCTGAGGGTTGTCTTGGAGCAGAGGAGACCCTTGGGGACTCAAAACCTCCCCCACAGCTAAAGCTGAGCCTTCCAGGTCCCTCCATCCCCTCTCATCCTTCGTCTTCCCCGGGGATGAGGAATATCCAACCCCACTCTTGCTTTTCTACTTCCAGCCCCCCAAAAACTGCTCTCTGACCCATCCTGAATCCCACTGGTTCCACCCATGTGGCCTCTTGGGAAATGGCTTCTTGGGAACAGCCCCATCCACGCTGCCCTCCAGCAACGGGGCTGGAGATTTTATTCCCAGTCCCAACTCCCTTTGCAAGCCAAGCTGCTCCCTTTTCCCAGCAGCTCTTCCTAAAGAAGAGAGAGAAATCCGTGGGTTTGGGCCCAACAACCTCCATCAACAGGTTTCAATCCAGCAGCAGGACCGTAAGTTGGTCCACGACTTGTTGGCCTGGTTGGTGGCTTCTGGGGTAGGTTCCTGGCTCCAAGCCTTTCCTCAGGACCTGGCACTCATGCAGGATATAGGATTGCAATTCCAAGGGCAGCTTTACAGCCTGTTGGCCACGAGGAAGCCCAATTCCATATCCTTCCAGATGTGTCTCCTCCTGGGCTCTCTGAACGGGAAAGGCTTTGATGGACAGCAGGATCATCATCCTGGGGCTGAGCTTGGAGGAGCAGGAGGGAGACAGCACCACCTACAACATTCCAGGTGACTCCCCAGTGGGATCCTGGCCTGTGCTGCCTTGCTGTTTTCTCCCAGCTCCTCTGCCCCTCCCACCCAGTGGATTCAGGCATTCCTGATCCCAAGGAGTCCTCCCAAGAAGGGAGCTCTTTTTCATCCTAAATGATTCTGTGATTTCCAGGGTGATTCCTGTTCCATCTCCCTGGTCGTGCCCAGGGATTCAGTGGGAAGGAATTGTCCCAATCCAGTGTCTTCTCCAGCCACGTCCTCGATCCTTCCACATTCACATCCTGAATTAATATCCTAGAAACTGGGAACATCCTGAGCTGGCAGGACCCACAAGGATCCTCGAGTGCAACTCCTGGCCCTGCACAGGACACTCTGTGTCCCTGAGAGCCTGATTCACCTCCCTTACCCAGCTCTCTGCCTGCTGGAAGTTCACCTGAACTGCCTAAAACCTGCTGCCTTTGCCCCAAAACTCAGCCCCAATCCCTGTGATCCTTCAACAACCGCCTGGCTCCATCAGCTGAGCCTTTTCCCACCTCCATCCTGCCTGAAGGGAAGAGCCCTGTGGATTTTATCTGCTCATCTGTGAACAAATCTCCCCCCGTGGAATTCCCTCCGCAGCTTTTCCGGGCTCTTCCCGCTCTCCAGCTCAGCCAGTGGAGGGAGGGCAGCCTTGGGTCAAGTGTAATCACTTTTAGGGAGCTGGGGATCAATACGTGTTTGGAGATAAATGCTGAGGGTCAGAGCACTTTAATTCTGTTGGTGCTGCAGAAAGCTTGGAAGAGCTTTGGGAGCGGCGCAGGAGTCGGGCCAGGCCTCTTTGGGAATAGGGAAAACCATCCCTAGCCTCATCTTAGGCTGAGTGGGAGAGTCCAAGTCCTGCCTGTCACCCATCCCTGGGAATCTTCCTCAATCCAAGACTCATCCCTTCCTGGTTTTCCATGGTGGTGGCTTCGTGTTGCTGCAGTGGGAGTGGAGGGACTGGAGGAGCTGAGATCCTTCCCTCTTTTAGGGGGGATTTCAGACACCTTTTAAGGGATTAAGAGACATTTTAGCCTCTTTTCCTAACCGTGGGTTGGAATTGGGCTCTGCACGAGAGGCGTTTTATGGCAGCGTCCCTTTGAAATCAGAGAAATTGCTCTCCATTCCAGGAGAGAGCAGATCCTGAGCTCTGTCTGCACCAATCCTGCTGTTCCACAACAGAAATCCACATCAGGATGGGGATGGAATCCTGGAAGTTTGGGTGGAAGGGATCTTTAAAGGCCGTCCCTGCAACGAGCAGGGGGGATCTTCAGCCGGGTCAGGTTGCTCAGAGCCCCATCCAACCTGACTCCAGATGTTTCCAGGGATGGAGCATCCACCACCTGTCTGGGAAACCTGTGCCAGTGTTTCACCAAGCCCCTTCCAAAGCTTTGGGAAAGCTGTGGGAAAGCTGGATGTTCGAAGTCTGACTGAGAACCGAAACGCACTGACGGTGGTCGGGGGTGCTTGGGGAGCCCATCGATCCCCACTCCATCCATTTCTGCTTCGTTTATCCATATTGCCCCATCCCTACATTAAACCATCCTCTCAAATCCATCCTCTCAGCGCTGCTCAGGAAGGTCTGACAGGCAGAGAGGGGAAAGTGCTGGGTCATCACTTCTGTGATTGTTTCCAGTGAATTTTATGGGTGTATATTTAGACGCGAGTCTTTGACCCGCTGCTTTTTGCTACACAAAGACCTTTTAATCCACAGGAAACATCACCAGGATCTTATCAAACAGCACAAAAAAATAACAAGGAACAGAGCAGCTCTTCAAGCCCAGAGTCCCACTCGCTCTGTCTCCTTCCAGTGCCACCAGGCAGTGACTTTGGGGGCATTTCCACGCGGAAATTCCTCGTAGCAGAGGTTAAAATCCATCAGCATTCCTGGGCTTGTCCCTCTTTGACCCCATGGGGACCCTTGGAGGACACCTGAACCATGTACCTGCTCTGACCAAGGGTGACAACTCTGCACCTCCCAGGCTGGTTGCAGAAGAGTTGTGATGCTGCTCTTGGATTCAATCCCAGGGGATATTTTCCCAGTGAAATTCTCCCTCCCTGTCTTTCTGGCTGGGGTTGGGCAGGTAGAGCACAGCTGTGGCTGTTCCTCCACTTGTTTCCCCTGGGTCCCATCCCACCTCTGGTGGTGCCTTTGCGAGTCTGAATCCTTCTCCTGAGAACAGAAGGTGTTTTCCCACCTCGTCCCTCGTTTGCTCCTGGCTCTCCCGTCCTTCTCCTGAGCTTGGCTTTGCACACAGAGCACAGGCAGCAATTCAGCCTTGCAGGGGGGCTGCTCTTCCTTCCTTCCTTCCTTCCCCTAAATTCCCTTGTGGTGCCTCAGTTTTCCCTGTTGTGGGTGGTGGGTCAGGTTCTTGGTTGCCTGGAGGAGTTTTGCTCCTTCCATGACCAAACGAGACCTTCCCTGTCCCTCCCCCTTGCTGTTGGGACACCCCGTGTCCTGACCCCAAACCTGGTGGCTTCTGGTTGCCCTGAGGAGCCCCAGGCCGTGTCCACATCACAAAGAGTAGGAGATGTTGTCCCAGGGCATCCTGGCCCCACGGATGTCCCCTCACCCAGGGACCTGCTGTTATTGGATGTCCCCGAGCCAAAGCGGCATCAAACAGCTCACACCATCCAGCTGTGCTCCCTCACCATCTCCAGATGGGGCATCTGCAAAGCTCTGGAGAGACATGGAGCTCCAGAGGGGATCCAGTGGAGGCTACAAAGATGCTGAGGGGATGGAGCATCTCTGGGACAAGGACAGGCTGAGGGAGCTGGGGCTGCTCAGCCTCCAGAAGACACACCAAGAGGGGAACCTCATCCATGTCCATCAGCATGTGCAGGGAGGGGGAAGAGGATGGACCAGGCCCAGCAATGGGACAGGAGGAAGGGGCAGGAACTGATTCCCAGCAAGTTCCACCTGGACACGAGGAAGAACTTCTTGGCTGGGCAGTGACCCAGCCCTGAACAGGCTGCCCAGAGAGGGTGTGGAGCCTCCTCCCTGGGGATATTCCAGCCCCACCTGGACACCACCCCGTGCCCTGTGCTGTGGGATGGACCTGCTGGAGCAGGGAGGTGCCACCAGATGACCCACTGTGGTCCCTCCCAACCTGACCCACGCTGTGACCCCATGATCCTGTGATCCCATGATCCCAAAAAACTGCTCTGCGTGACATTTGTGGTACCCACCAGGCTCCCAGCCCCCCAAACGCCGAGCGTTGCAGAGCGGGGAAGATGCCCGAGGGTGGGATGTTGCACCAACATCCTCACGAGTCAGAAGCCACCACGCCATGGGCGGCATCGCGGCTGGTGCTGGACATCCTGTCCGAGCCGGGCCGGGGGTATCCAAGCCCACAGACAACCTGGAAGCAGCGGGAAGCCGGGAACGGCCTCTCCCGCAGTTCGATATTGAGGAGGGAGGGCCGGTTTTAAGGCATGACTGACTTTACGAGCCATCAGCGAGGAACTCGAGGATGCCTCTCCCCGCTCCAATATCCTGTCCGTGAGAGCATCTCCTCCCCCGCTTCTCCAGCTGCCTGGGAGGAAGGAATCAGCCCCTTTAATGGACACTTAGCCAATAATATGCCAATGGGGGGCAGTTTGTTGCTAAC
>NW_020957195.1:6092-34907 GCF_003031625.1 Empidonax traillii | reverse complement strand
GGCATGACTGACTTTACGAGCCATCAGCGAGGAACTCGAGGATGCCTCTCCCCGCTCCAATATCCTGTCCGTGAGAGCATCTCCTCCCCCGCTTCTCCAGCTGCCTGGGAGGAAGGAATCAGCCCCTTTAATGGACACTTAGCCAATAATATGCCAATGGGGGGCAGTTTGTTGCTAACCTCCAGCGGTTAATGCTTGGCGTGTGTCCTGAAACGCAACCCTGACAGCGCTCATAAATATTTACACCAGCTGCTGGAGCCGCGGAAGAAATGTTTGACCACCCTCCCTCCAACAACCCCCCCCCCACCTTTCCAAGCCTTTGGGGGAGTTTGCAAAGCGCTCCTTTTATGAGAGACCCCGACGGGCTCCGAGGGCAGCTCCTGACTCAGCTCCAATCATCAGCTCCAGGGGGTGGGAAAACCTCCGGGAATGTGGCGGGGTGTGGTCACTCGGCTGGATTTGAATGCTAAGCAGGCTCGTAAAATCACCGTCCTTCCCGACCCCCACCCCGGCTGGAGGGCACGGCTGGGGGGGCTCCCGGAGGGCAGGGGGGGCTTCTCCAACAGGAGATGTGGATGATGCCACCACGCTGGACGAGTAACACCCTCCAGGGCTCCACCCGTGTGTCCCAAGGGGTCAGGAAGGGACTGACCACCAGGATTGGGAGGCCAGGGAGCAGGGGCGGGGGTTGGGGCTCCAAAGACCCCATTTTTCGCATGTTAGAGGTTTGGAGTTTTTTTTTGGCAGCCCCTCTTGCCCTTTTCCCAAGTCTGGACCCTCTCCCCGTATTCTTTTTGGGCACAGACAGCCTCGTTTGGGGCGTGGGGGTGCAAAGGTTAAGCCCCTTTTCCTCTCGGATCAGCGAATTCCCTCTCTGACCCTTCAGTCCAGGTCTTCCCACCCCCCCCCCTCCTCGGGAGCAGCATCCAAGGAAAACCTCCCTCCCTCCCCCGATCCTGGGGGCAGCCAAGCCTGAAGCCCCTCTCGCCTCCCACCAGCGGGACCAGCGTTATCCTGCACCAATTAACCGCGCCTAATTAAAACCCGGGCGCGTGCCATCCCTCAATGACACGGGGGGTGGAGGTGGCGCGGCGGGGGTGGGGGGGGTTAAAGAGGGGGAAGGGGGGAGGGAGAGCTCTTTCCAGCCTTCCTCCACCTCCCTTCCCTGCTCCCCCTTCTTCCCCTTCGACTTCCCCGTGGGACTTTTCATGGAGCTGCTCCCCGGGAAGCTCAGGAAGGTGGGCACGAGGGAGGGAGGGGGAGCGGGAGGAGGGACAGAAAACGGATGGATGGTCGGGATTTTGCGGTGTTTGCGCGTCGTGCACATCAGCTGGGTCGGGTCAGGTCTGCGGGGTTGTCGGGTCTTTGTCCGATCCTCTCCTCCCACCCCTCCCCTGCCATCCTTTAACAACCACTCAGCTCCAGGAGCTCTTGATTGACTTTAAGTGTAATTAAATCGTCAGCGCGATGAGCGGCATCGTTATGGGGAGGTTTCATCGCCCGTCGGAGACCGGGAGGGAGGGAGGGAGGGAAGGAGGGAGGGAGAGATACAGAGGGGTGTTAATAATGCCCTTTTTATTGCTGCGAGGCTGGAGGAGGTTCAGGGGGGATTTGGGGGGGAGGGAGGTGGTTGGGGAGCGGCCTCGGACCAGGCACGGGGGGGTGTTGGGATCTGGGTTTTTTAGCTTCGATCCCAAAAGTCCTGGGAGAGGTGGGAGGTGTCCCTGTAGGGGGTATCCCATGGCATTATCCCTCTGTTCGCTTGGGATCAGCCCCCAAGGGATGCAACAAGTGAGAGGAGAAGAGGACGTGGCCTCGAGCCGTGCCAGGGGAGGTTCAGGTGGGACATCACGAGGAATTTCTTCATGGAAAGGGTTGTTAAGGATCGGAAGGGGCTTTCCAGCGAGGTTTGGAGTCCCCATCCCTGCAGGCGTCCAAGGAATGACTGGACATGGCACTCGGTGCTCTGGGCTGGGGGACAAGGTGGGGATGGGTCACAGGTTGGACTCGATCTTGGTGTTTTTCTTTTTGACTCAACACCAAACTGGATGATGTTTCCAGAACTGCTGCTTGCAACTGCTGCTGCTTTTTTTTTTTTTTTTCCCCAATCCCTATTTTATTTATTTATTTATTTATTTCTTGTTTTAATCCACCAGAAATCACTTCTGCTTTTCCCTCTGCATTTGGCCAAAATAAGTAAGTCCCCTCAAGGAGAGGAGGTTCTTGCAGGAAGGGGGTTCTTCCCACCTAAAACCTCTTAGATCAAACCTCCAAGCTGATCCTCTCCACAGTGCTACTGGTTCCAGAAATTTAGGGAATCTTTTCACTTTGTGTTGCTCACTTCTTTGGTTCTTTTGTGGGTTTTTTTTCCCCCAATTTCTCGCTGAGCCATCGAGGTTTGTTTTTTTTTTTTTGGGGGGTGATCTGCACGACTTACACCTCATTTTAACATCGTGTTGGGCTTCAGGACTGAGGGCTCCACGCAGGGCCTGATCCAGGGAAGCTCTGGAAAACTCCTGCACTGGGAGGAAAGACCCCTCTTGGTGTAAAAACCCCTCTCTGGGGCCGCATCCAAACTCTTGGCTGGAGAAACGAGAAGCACAGTTAAGGCTTTGGTGGGCTCAGGCCTGGCTGGACGTGTGTGCAGAGCACAAGGCCCTGCTCACCCACACAAATAATTTCCTCAAGGTTTGGAGATGGTGCCACTCAGTTAAAATCTGGGCCTTCAGGAGCAGAACGTGAACACTGAGTTCTCCTCCTGAGTTGTGTGACCTATGGCGAGGCAGAACCTCCTCTCCCACCTCATTTTTGTCATCTTGTCACCTCAGGCCACGCTGGGTTCTCACAGTGCTTTGGGAGTCACAGGTGAACCACGGGATGGGGCTGTGGATGAATATTTCCTTCCAGGAAAAAGGTGTGGCTGAAAGGTTTGGGGAGTGTAGAAGGCCTGGCTACCAGGGAGACCCTGGCAGAGCATCTTCTGTCACTTCTGGCTTGTCCTCCTTCTAAACTGGAGGCCTGGCTGGGCCACTGTGTGTCCCTGTGGCACCTTTCATGGGGCTTTGCTGTTTCCTCCAATAAAATCACCTCCCCACTGCTGTTTCCTCAGCCTGGGAGAAGATCCTGGGATAAGATCCTTGGACCAGCCCAGGAGCAGCCAGTGGGAAGCCCTCCAGGTGGGTTTACCCCGGATCACACGCATGGAATGAACCGGCTTGGAAATGACCCCGGGGATGGTCGAGTCCAACCCCACCTCGGCACCGAGTGCCACGTCCAGGCTCTGCTTCAGCACCCCCAGGGACGGGGACTCCACCCCCTCCCTGGGCAGCCCATCCCAAGGGCTGAGCCCTCTCCCTGGAAAGAACTTCTTCCTGATATCCAACCTCACCCTGCCCTGGCACAGCTCAGTCCTGGGAGCAGAGCCCGACCCCCACCTGGCTGCAACGATGCTCTTGCTTTCCTGTCCCCGTGGCCACCCACGGGAGCACCGACATCCCCCACGGAGCTGCAGCCGAGGAACCACCCCTGCCACGTCCCGGAGAGGCGGGAGAAGCCGCGCCACGTGCGGAGTGGGGTCCCCACGAGCGAGCGGCGAGACCAAGCAGGGCCCGCTGGAGCGGCCGAGGGGGCGGGGAGGGGGTGGGGAGCGGATTAAAATTCTCGTTTCTTCACGCTGGGTGAGAATGATACAGTGGATTAGGCCGGGAGCTGCTCCTGGCTGCGGTGCTCTGCTGAATTAGCAACATGTTTGAATGAGATAAAAGGGGCAGCTTACCCCAGCGCCCTCGTTCCACTAATCCCACTACAGCTGTGAAATGAATAGCAGCAGATCCTCTTTACTCCCTTCACTGACTATTTTCTACCCTTGAGACCGAGGCAGCTTTGCCAAACCTGGCCCCGCAGGCGCGTTCCTGCTCCGGCCGGACGCTCGCTCCTCTGGGAAGGGCCCCATCCCGGGACTTCTCGGGGCAGGGGGGGCTCTTGGGAGAGCGGGAAGAACCAGGGAGTGGGGCTGGTTGTCCCGGGAAGAGCTTGTCTGCCTTGCTTGTCGCCTGACAGGATTCCTGGTGGCCGCCGTGTCTGGCCACCGATGTGCTGGAGGAGGGAAAACACGGCCCCGCTCTAACAGGTCACCTCAGCAGCGTGTAAAGGGGGGCTTTTCCTCATGTTTTTCCACGGGGAGTGTGCCAGGCAGCTGAAGTGAGGATGCTCCTTGGTCCTGCAGCCGGGGCTGACTCAGGTTGGCTTTGCTGCCACCCCACCAGCACTCGGCTGGTGACTCTTTGCCTCACGGTGACACCTCTCCCTTGTCATTCCACGGGGCTGGTCACGGCTCTAGGGATGGGGATAGCATCTCCTGGTGTCCCACCAGCTCGCTAGTGAGCAGACCGTGGGATACTCATCCTCAGGGAGTGTCCCAGGGCAATTCCATCTCCTTCAAGTGGGTCCCAATGTGGTTCCGACCCCTCTTTCCCACAAGGATGTGAATGCTGTGGCGCAGACCTTGGGATAATTTAGGACCACAAACCCCGTCTCTGCTGATGCAGAAAAAGGTTTCTGGGAGAAGATGAGAGAAGGAGACTGTAAATAACCAGGGCAAGACCTTAGAGGTGTTTGAAGATGATCTCAGACGACTTTTCCAACCTTAATGATTCCGAGATGCTGTGTGATAGCGCTGGGAGGAAAGGGTTGGGTCTTGGGGTCTGCTGACCTGCTCCTGGCACTGAAATGGCTTCTCACCTAGTTATGACGGCCCATCAGCTGGATGTCCCTCCACTGGAGCTGAAGAGCTCCTAAGTGTCCCTTTCCCAGTCACCTAAAGACTGAGATTGATCCCTTTGGTTTTGGGAGTCGTCCCACGGGTGTGTCCATCTGAGTGGGGTGGTGACACCCAGAAGTTCAGATCTCTGCCATCCACAGAGCTGAGAGAGTAAACTGCCCACTCAGATGGAGTTTTCTGCTTTGGGAAGAGCGGAAAAATTCCCTCAGCTCCGTGAATTTTATCAGCTCGTTCCCCGTCCATGGGAAAAGGAGGGGGGGCTGAGACAGAGGCATCTCCACTGGAGACACGAGGTTTAGCCAGAGGAATCCCATCAGAACCCCTTTTATCCAGATCTCCGTGACGTGGGTATGAAAACACACCTGCTATGGGATTGGATCCGTTGGTTGCACAGGGATTGGGAAGCTGGAAAAGATTCGGTGTGTTTTCCTTAAAAATCCATATATTCGGGCTCAGAAACAGATCAGAAACAGCTGATCTGGAAATTCTTCTTCCAGAGGAAGGTTCAGGAGAGCCCACAAAGATCCAAGGTGGTATAATGCATCTCATGGAGCTCCATCCTTGCTCCTGCCACATAAGAGATTCCACCTTTCATGGGCTCTTCCTCTCCTGGAATAAATTCCGGATCCAAAGAGTTTGATAATTGGGCTGTGCCTTGCAGAGAGAATTTATTTGGGTGGTCTGAGCAGCCAGGACATCTCCTGATGACCTGCAGATCTCATCTTTCTCCTTTTACTCGTTCTGTGGGACACTTGGTGTCACCCTGGACCTTCATTGCTCCTGTAGAACTGTCCCCAACCCCCAGTTGTCCCCTCAACCTCCAAAAAAAAAAAGCAGTTCCCATCTGTGAAGGTGGAGTTTGACCTTCCTGGAGGGAACTCAACACTCAAAGCCCAACATCACACAAAACCATCCCCTTTTCCCACCCAGAGCTGCAACTGCTTGATGTTTTTCTGCAGTTTGTGGCCAAATTTCAGCCCAGTTTACATCCCTGTGGGTGTGCTCCCCCTCCCAGATCCAGATTTGCATCCCTGTTTGGGTGTGATCTCCCTTCCAGATCCAAATTTACATCCCTGTCTGGTTGTGATCCCCCTCCCAGATCCGGATCTGCATCCCTGTTTGGGTGTGATCCCCCTCCTGCATCCCACAGCCCCGGGAGAGGTGGAATCCTTCACATTATCCATTTCAAAGACGTCTCTATTAACAGGACAATGGAAGAATAAGCACTTTCCTTTATTCATTTACCCTCTGTCTGATAATATCATATTGATGATAATTTTCCTTTAATGGCCCATTTGCAGTAATTATGATGCAGCGGGTGAGTAATTGGAGCTGACGCCCCACGGAACTCGGCAAACTTAATTCACTTCATTGTCTGAGAGGGAGGGAGGGAGGGAGAGGAGGGAGACGGGGAGAGGACAATCCCACAGGCCTCTTTCCCCTCCCAAATGGTCAGTGGGGAAAATAATTGCTTCTCGGTGCCTCTTGTTCCCCGAGGCAATTTGTGCCTTTCCCTCTTTCTTCCCTTTCCTGCCGGTTCCCAAATGTGCCTGTTCCGAGGTGTTGTCTCCTTTGCCAACTCAGTGTTCCCAGTTTTCCAGCTCCGGCGGGATTCCTGCATCGCTGGGTGCTTTTTCCAATCCCTACCAGCAGGATCTCCGCTTGGATGTATTATGGAATTATTAAATCATTTAGGCTGGAAAAGCCCTAAAAATTACTGAGTCCAGCTGTTCCCCCAGCACTGAACTGTGTCCCCAAGTGCCACATCCACAGGGGTTTTTAAATCCCTCCAGGGATGGTGAATCCACCACTGCCCTGGGCAGCTGTGCCAGGGCTGGACAGCCCTTTCCATGAAGGAATTTTCTCAAATATCCAATCTAAACCTGCCCTGGCACATCCTGAGGCCGATTCCTCTTGCTCTGTCGTTGTTGCCTGGGAGCAGAGCTCGACCCCAACCAGCTTCCCCCTCCTATCAGGGAATTGTAGGGAGTGAGAAGGTCCCTCCTGACCCTCCTTTCCTGCAGGCTGAGCCTCCCCAGCTCCCTCATGGCATGATCTATCTCCTGGTACATCCAGGAATTATATCCTTGCTTGGGAGAAGGGGACTGGGAAATGGTCCATCCTGGATTTTAGGCTGTTGGCCCAAAAGTGGTTTAACCCATCAACCACTCACTCAATCCCCAAAAACACAGTGGGAAGGGGAGAGAATTAGGGAAAAAATGGGAAAATTGGCAAGCTGAGATAAAGAGAATTTGATAGGACAGAAAAAAGAAAGGAAAATAATAATAATCATAGAATCCTGGAATGGTTGGGGTTGGAAGGGACCCCAAAACTCATCTAATTCCAACCCCCCTGCCATGGGCAGGGACACCTTGACCAGCTGAAGCTGGAGGTGGGATGAAGTTTGGAGGAGGATCCTCTTGGTTGTGACACAGCCAGCCCGCCCAAATCCATTTGGGATCATCCAGTGGGAGTTGGGGATCATCCAGTGGGAGCTGGGGCTGCAGAGAGAGCAGCAAAGACCCAGAAGGGAAATTTGGGCAGGCAGAAAAAAATCTGTGTACGTTCCTAAAGCAGAGCAGATAAAAACCCATCAGGTTCATCACTAGCCTGGAAATTGGATGGGGATGGAAATGAAGGTTTCTTTATGAACTCCCTCAGATTGATTCCTTGGGAAAAAAATAAATAAATAAATAAAAATGACTGAGGCCAATCGAGCAATTGGCTCACAACAATTGGTTGTGAGGGAGCTGCAATATTTTGTGCCAGTCAGAAACGCTCCGAGTCGGCTGCAAATTTTGTCTTTTTCTTTTTTTTTTTTTTCTTTTATTAATTCAAGACAAATTTCACTCGTCGTTCCCAGCTGCAAAATGAAAACGGCGCTTTTAATGCTTTTCATTCCGGTTTTAATTTCTTGGAATTAAGGGAGGGGGGGGGAACTCGAGCACCCAAACACTCGATGGGATCAAAAGGCGGCTCAGAAATGCTTCCAGATCGTTAAAACCCCATTTTATTTTATTTTATTTTATTTTTTGGCTATAAGGGATTTTTTTTTTCCCCGGTGGAAAAGTTCTCCCCAAGCTCCGCTCTCTGGGACATGAGTGGGTGATAAATTCTGTAGGTAGGTGTAGACCTGCTGATGTCTTTGCAGATCTGGGGTGAGGATCAACCTTCTCCTGCCCCCTGATTTATGCCTCCTCCTCGCTGAGGAATTGCCTCCAAGTTCAGCATTTTCTCCAGGGCTTCATTCCTGTAAATATGAGAAATTAAAATCTTGGAAAATTAACTTGGAAATTAAAATCTCCCTTTCACGGAGCTCAAGCAGGTTTTTGGTCCATCTTTCCTCACCCACAGGAAAATATTTCTCGGGAAAAGGGGATGGTGGCGCTCCTGGACCCTCGTGGCTGAGTTGTCTCTTGGGATGGAGTCCTGACACCGGGATTTTCTGGGCTTTGTAGGGAGCTCTCCGTGGTTCAGATGTTTCCTGGAGAGACTGATGGACCAACCCTGCCAAGTGTCTTCTCCCCGCCCTTGGGACGAGCCTGGATGGCTTGAGGTGTCCTGACCCAGCTCTTCATCCCTGGAGATGCCCAAGGCCAGATTGGAGGAACCTGGGATGATGGAAGGGGTTGGAATGAGATGATCTTTAAGATCTGTGCAGGGCCAGGGGGTTGGACTCACAAATTTGTGAGCTGAGATAAAAACAGTTCAGAAAAGGAATGGAAAATAGTAACAGTAATCATCCTAATAATCCTGGAATGGTTTGGGTGGGAAGGGACCTTAAAGATCATCCAGTTCCAACCCCCTGCCCTGGGCAGGGACACCTTCCACCATCCGAGGTTTCTCCAAGTCCCATCCAACCTGGCCTTGGACACTCTCAGGAATGGGGAATCCACAATACTCTGACACCTGATGGGAGAAGCAGCATCTGATGTTTATTTTAGAAACAGATCCGGCTTCCCCACCCCCCGAACCCAAATCAGGCCAATCCTTCCCAAATCACAGTCCTGGCTCTGTGGGAACCAGCAATAGTAGCAAGAATTAATGGGAAAGCTGTTTGTTAGCCCAGGAATTTAGGAGTCATTTAGGCAGGTGTTGGATGCCCAATATTTTCATCTTTGCCCTGAGTGGGTTTGGTGGGAGAATAAGGTGGATCTGTGGACCTTGTGAGCTGCTGAAACCCCGCTCCAAACCGGGGCTGTGTTGTGTTTAAATAGGATTTCTCCGGGATTAATGGTTATTCCTCCTCTTCTCCATTACTCTTGATAACTGGGATATTCTCCTCCAGCGAAGGCTGAAGGATAAACCCTTTAACAAGGGATCAATATGTTAAGGTGGGGGGGGGGGTTCCAGTATCCAAAGAACCTGAACTCTGCCCTTCCCCAGTCCCTCCATGATTCCGATCACATGGAATTCCAATCGTTGGAAATTGGGGTAGAATCTATATTTGCTTTTTAGGGATGGATATCAGTATTTCCCTCTCCCCCCCAATATTCTTTCAGACAGGAGAGCCTTTTAAAAATAGCTGGCTTTATTTTCTTCCCTGATTTTGAAGTTCCTGATGAAGGGAAATTGTTTCGACAGGACAGAAAAATATAATGAAATATATTAAAATGTTAACTTTCATCTACAGAGCTTTGAGGGAGATACAGAAGGTCCAGGAATGTAAGATCCTCCCACGTTTTTGTCTGGAGAACCTGGGACAAGGAAGCTGTGATGGAAATGCCAGGAGTTGGATCAGATTTCCCGGAGAATCTTGTCTTTTCCTTTCCCCTCAGCAAGGAATCATCTTTATTTCATGTGTGGGGTTTTTTTTTTTTTGTTTGTTTATTTGGGTGTTTTGGTTTGGGGTTTTTTTGTTGTTATTTTTTGGGGGGTTGTTTTTGGTTGGTTGTTTTTCCCTTCATTTCTTGATTCTGAGGAAAACTATCATGGGATCATTTAGGTTGGAAAAGCCCTCTGAGATCATCGAATCCAACGATTCCCATCACTGCCAAGGCCACCACTGACCGTGTCCCCAGGTGCCACATCCACATGGCTTTTAAACACTTCCAGGGATGGGGATTCCACTCCTGCCCTGGGAATCTTGTGCCAGGGCTGGACAACCCTTCCCATGAAGAAATTTTCCCTGATATCCAACTAAACATCCTCTGGCCCAACTTGGGGCTGTTCCCATATTTTCCCTGGGATAAGAGCCCGACCTCTCCTGGCTCCCTCTCCTGTCAGGGAGTTGCAGAGCCAGAAGGTCCCCCCTGAACCTCCTTTTCTCCAGGCTGAGCCCCCCCCAGCTCCCTCAGCCGCTCCTGCTGCTCCAGCCCCTTCCCAACTCTTTTCCCTTCCCTGGGCACGCTCCCACTGGTTTCTCCCCGGGAATATTGTGGGAATCAGCACCAAAAGCCTTACAAAACTCCAGGCAGATGCCTCCCCAGCCATTCCCTCATCCCTTAAGGGGGGAAAAGTCATTTTCCTTCCCCAGGGATGCTTCTCTGTGGACATTCCTCTTCCCACTGCAGCAAAATCTCTCAGATTCTGCCTTTGGCCAGGAGAGCAAGAACCCCAAACCTTCTGCCTCCACCTTACCTGAGACCCTCTTGTAGCTCGGCCACCTCTCCCTCCCAACACCTTCCCGTTTATCCCGAGGCTCTTAATGAGGATGAAGTGACTAATTGGGCCATCCCTGACGTTCTTTCCAACCCTCAGCCCGGCAGCTCCGGAGGAGCCAAAGGCACTGAACGAGTTCCACTCCCCCCCCTCCCCTTAATCCTTTTATTCTCATCATATGTCTTTTCTGGTCAATAAAACTCCCTCTCAAATCAAATTGTTCCCGAACATAACCCGACGTTAATGTCCGTTGGACTCCGGGGCTGCAGCAACTCGTGTAGTTTGTCATAATTAAGTGCGCTGCCTAATTAATTGAGTGGTCAGGATGCTAATTAGCCAGGTTTATTGAGACTGGAGGAGTATGAAGGGCAAGCCTGCAGCTCATCAGGAGCACGGGGAGTGGAAATGAAGCGCAGCTCCCTTCCCTCTCCCCGACAAATCCTCGGATTCGTGGATTGATGGACTCAGGAGGTGGAGATGAGTGGGGTCATGCTGGGCTTGTGGTCTTTGTTTCAAGGGTTCCCAACCTCTGCACCCGCTTTCCACACATCCCTCTGGCTCATCCGTCACTTCAGCCCAACTCAGGTGTCCCCTCAGTTCCTTCTCTGCTCCTGCCTGCTGCATTCCCTGCTCGGATGAAGGAAAACAGGGATGCCACGTATCCCTCTAGCTCTGGAGAATCTGGGACACCTGATGACTCATATTTATGTTCCCTGAGAGCGGCAGTTCCTGCCCAACCTCCTTTCCAGTGCTCTGGTGATGTGGTGTCTAATTCCCAATGCTCAAATCCTCCTTTTCCAGGAAGCCTCTCCCAGCCCTGAAGCCTCCTGCTGTTCCCTCAAAGCTCAGGACTTCTGGATCTGCATCCACGATCCACGAAGAAAAGATTATTCCTATTTCCGTCCGAAACAAGGACAGAGATTTTTCCCAAGGAGTCCAGAGAACAGTTGGGATTGTGCAGCTGAAGGAGGATCCTCTGGAATCTGGGCCCTAGTCCTGGATTAACTCAGGGAAGTTTGTTTTAGGGGATTTGAGGGTTGTGTCTCAGTCCCTCAACCGACCAATGCTCGAAAGATCCTTCAGGATCTCTTTGATAAAGTGGCAGGATTGGGAAGAAGGGGAGTGTCCTTTAGGGAATGAGGGAATGTTTCATATGGATTTGCAATTCTACATTTGCAACAGGAGGCTTTGAGCATTCCCAGGGGGATTGAAGTGGGAATTCCCCTTGGAGACACCCGAGCAGAACAAGGCTGAGATGGGAAGAACGACCTGGATGGGAAGGGAGGAGTCTTTATTTCAATTTTCCTGCTGTTTGGAAGTGTTTGATCTGTGAAGAAAAAATTATTCGTATTTCTTTCCAAAGCCAGGGCAGAGGTTTTTTTTCCCAAGGAGTCGAGAAAAGAGTTGGAATTGTTCAGCACTTAAAAACTCTGAACATGCCCCATCTAAAAAAATCATTTGATGTCACGTTCCTGCTCGAGGTGACAAGATTTTATCCCCATTTTGTCTGGAATTAAGTGTATATTCCCAAGAAAGACAAATCTACCCTGCCCTTATCTGGGGAGCAGCCTCCACATCAATCCATAAATACTGTATTCCAGGGTTCTTTAAATCCCTAAAGGACGAGGTGGCTTTGGCAGTGGAGCTTCCTGATCCATGGGGAGCACGGACAGGGATGAAACCTCTGGAAGCAAAATTTCTGTGCCTGCATCCGTGACTTACTGTTAGCTGTTCCTCTTTGGGGGAATTCCAGGTGGAAAAGGCTGTGCAAGACAGAGCCTTTCAAGGCATGGGAATATAAGGAGGATGTGGAGCTGCTGGAGAAATTCCAGAGGAGGCCACAGGGATGATCCAAGGGCTGGAGCTCCTCTGCTCTGTAGCCAGGCTGGGAATGTTGGCAATGTCCAGCCTGGAGAAGAGGGAGAACTTGGAGTCCCTTCCAGGACCTAAAGGGGCTCCCAGAGAGCTGGAGAGGGACTGGGGACAAGGGATGGAGGGACAGGACACAGGGAATGGCTTCCAGAGGGTTAGATGTGATATTGGGAAGGAATTCCTGGCTGGGAGGGTGGGGAGGGGCTGGGATGGATTTCCCAGAGAAGCTGTGGCTGCTCCATCCGTGGGAGTGTCCCAGACCATGTTGGAGCAACCTGGGATAGTGGGAGATGTCCCTGCCTATAGCTGAGGGTTGGAATTCCTGGATCTTTAAGCTCCCTTCCCACCCAAACCATTCCATGATAACCTCAAATTTGCAGAAGATTCCCTGGAAAAAAAAAAAAACCAAACCAAACCACAACCAATCAAATTCCCAATAGTCAAAATTCCCACTTTTCAGTACTACAGGAAAAATTTCGCTCTGTGTCCCTGAAAAGTGAGGGATCAGAAGCATCTGCAGCTCCAGTGATCCGTAACCCACCCCTTAAATCTGGGATAATCCGGACACGGATTGCACTGCGCTTCCCCTGTTCCATCAATTCTTTCCCAAACATCCACGACCGGCACTTTTAGGGAGAAATCATAATATTTGTAAATTATCCCTGTACCAAAAATGGGGAAGAATTAATTATTAATTGTGGCAGTTGGGAAGTTTTCCTGCTCTTATTCTTTCTTCCTGATAAGAGAGGGAAAACAAGGATGTCAATCCTAGTCTTGGACACATCTGGGATATTTGTTGTTTGGGTCTAATAATGCCAAAATTTGACCAGACGATGCTGAGTGTCAAAAGCTCTTCCTTAAAAATCACCTGGATTTGTGTCCTGTTCTGGTTTTTCCCTTTGGAAAAATGGATAAAGCAAATAACAACTTTTGACATCACTTGCATTAATTAAATAAAGCTTGTAGGGCACGTTCCCGTGGGAGATTTCCACTGGGAAAGGCCAAGGCGAGAGAAATTTTGGGGAAAAAAATCCTTTGGATCTGATGGATTTCCAGAACTTTCCAATGGACAGGAAAAAAAACCAACAAAGCCTGAGGAATATTTTTGGGATTGTGCCTTCCATAAAAATTTTGTGTAGATATAAAAATGTATATGTTATTATGTGTAATGGATATATGTAAAATATATAATATATTTTAATATATTAGATCACATTATGTTATGTTGTATTATATTGTTATATTATGTTCTATTATATTAAACTATATATATTATGTTATATTGTATTAAATTATAGATATTATGTTATATTACATTATATTGTATTATATTATATTATATATATTATGCTTTGTTATACTGTATTGTATTTTGATATGTTGTATTATAGAATATTAAATTATATATTAGATAAAAATAAATATTTATAGAAAATATGCCCTATGTATAAAATATATATTTTATACAAATATATTTTTATAGATACATAAAATGCAATTATAAACACATAAAGGTGGCTTTTATCTAAAAATAAACACGGATCTCTTGATTTGGGATGAAGCAGGACAGGGAATTTGGGAGTGTGACTGGCTCTCTCACCCGGCTGATACATTTTCCGGCATAGATTTACTAAACCAGCTTATTCCCATCAATTTCCCTGATGTGGTACATTTTGGGATTTCCTTTTCTTTGCTCTTCATCTCCCGACAAATGGGTTATACCTGGATGCAGGAGGCTTTTAAAGTGTAATTTTTGGGACTCTTTTAAACTCCAAATATCCCGGTCCTGTCGTCCCATGATCTGTCGGAATTGCCCCCAAAATCCCATCCCTTGGATTTCTTGGAAATCTCGATCCCTCGATATTCCTTTTGAAGTTTCCTCCGTAGGGGTAGGATTGTTTATGTGGAAATGCAGAGTTTCTTTCCCCTCTTCCCAAATTCATGGCCTTTTTTTTTTGGGAGGGAAAGGGGGATAAGGAATAAAAATGAATCCACTAGGGAATTCCTGATATCCTTCAGGACTAAGCCCCAGTGCCACATCTCTGGTCCATTATGAGGGATAACTTGGATGCTTTTTCTCCTGGAAAAAAAGGAAGATCAACAGCTGGGTGGCAACCCCTTGGGCATCTCCTTGATTTAAAAACGAATCCCAGCATGTCCAGGGGTGGAGAGAGGGTGGAATTCACCCCTCCGGAGGTGCCTCGAGGAAGGAACATCCAGCACCACCCACCTTCCGGGGGGAAAAAGAACCACCCTCAGGACAAGCATCTTTCTGGGCATTCCCAAAGCTGGAATTCCCTAAGCCATGCCCCCTCCACCCCTGCCAGCATCCAAAGGGGGTCCTGACCTCTCCCTCCCCTGCTGGGGGTATATTTTTGGGGTTGTGTTTCCCCAGCCCCAAATCCATGAGACGTCCCCTACCATCTCCCCTGGAATCCATCTCCCCTGGAACCCGTCTCCCCTGGAACCCATCTTCCCTTGGAATCGCTGCGTTACAACCAAACAGGATTTGTTCCACTCCAATTTGTCAAGATTGGACGAGGCCTCGAAGTTGGCGGAGACGTTTATTGAAGGGTTGTCCGGGATCGGAGCGAGGGAGGCAATTACCTTCCCGGGCTTGGATTCGAGGGAAGAGCAACTCCCATCTCTCTTCCATGGCATGGGGGGCATGAGGGGGTTTCTCTTCCTTCTCTGCCAATAAATAGAAATCAGATAAACAGCCTTTTTTTTTTTTTTTTTTTTTTTTCCCTCTCTCCCTAAAGCTCCAGGTGGAAACCTGAAACGAGGATGGAGAGGCTGGTTTTGTGTGTGTGTGTGTCTGTGCCGACATTCCCACCACCGGCATCCATCAGCACCTGGGAACAGACCCCAAAAGCTGTCCTGACCTGAAGGATCTCTTCCCAAAAAAAAAAAAAAGGGCCCACGTCTGGCCATCCTTCTTTTCGGGCTGTCGGTGTTCCCTCCGTGGCACCCTGGAGGGGTGATGGGATGGGAAGGAGGGAGGGATGGATCGGGAATGGATGAGCCGCACGTTCCACCCCTGGGATGTCTGGATACAACTCCCCCTTTGGGAGCTTTCATGTTTCAGGGAAGAGGTCTGGCTCATGGAAAAGGGAGATGGATGTCTGCCTGCATGGACCCTGCCAGGGGAAGGGGTGGAAGCAGCAAAGAGCCGTGATTTGGGAATCCCAGCGGGTACTTCTGGGAAGGAGGGAGGGATGAGATCACTGGCTCTGGAGCGGTGCCAGCCCGCCCCGGATTGGGAGGTGGCACTTTGTGCCAGCCAAACCCCTCTGCTCCAGTGGATGCAAACAGTGGAACATCTTTGGGGGGACTGGGGTGCTTCAATCCACCTCCCTCCCCGATATTTCCCCCTCCAAAACTGATTTCCAGGGCTTTCCCACCTCGGGAAGAGTAGGGGAATGATCCTCCAGGAAAGGGAAGGTGTCTGGAAACACCTCCTTTGCACAGCCAGGGGGAGCGTCCCCAGGCCTTCATTTTGGATAACCTGCAACAACTCCAGTGAAACCCCCCTGGGGGATGGAAGTGGAGCAGACCCAGCAGGGCTTGAACCCCAAATTAAACCCTTGGCACGAGCGCAGGGATTTATCCAGAGGCCCTTTGTAGGCAACAGATTTTATCCCACTGGCGGCTTGAGGGGACGGAGCCTCTGGAAAACCCAGTGGAGGGTTGAGAGAAACCCACCTGAGCCAATTAATCAGATAAATCAGCGCTCAAGCATCTGAGAGGGAGGTGGCACAGTTCGAGGAGCTGCTCCGGCATTCCAGGCTCGGCATCTCCCGCCTTGTTGTTATTTAATTGTCTTGAAGCTGCCTTTGGAAGCTGGTGGGCACCAGTTCCCAGGTGAGAGCTCCCCGCTTTATTTGCAGTTTCAGATGAGTTTGTTCACTGATGATATTAAGCTTATTTCAAATTAAAGGTTGGGGGGGGGGGGGGGAGGAAAGAAATGTTTTCTGTTTTGAGCTGAAAGGGAAGCGAAGAAATAACTCCCCACCGAGAGCGATTCTTCTCGTTTCAGGATGCGGTGACAGATGAAAAGGAACTTCAGAGCTGATATAAAATGAGATTCCAGGCTTTGCAGGGGGAAGAAGGGCCAACCTTTTTTTTTTTTTTTTGGGGGGGTGGCAAACGCCCTCCTTCATTTCTGCCAACAAAACGTCGCATTTTGCCAGGCTTTGCTTTGCTACCCAAATAATTGTGGTGATTTCTAAGGAGTGGGGGGTTTCAAAGACAATTGAGAGCCAAACACACCTTGAGGGTGAGAGGCTGAAGGATGGATTTCACTTTTCCCCTTCCCTTCTGCCTGTTTAATGTTTCCCTGCTTTGAGTTCTGGCTGGAAATTGGAGTTTCTTTCCTTCCTCCCAAGTGCTGGTGCTGAACTCCTGATGGTTTCCAGGCTCCACCTCTTTGCCACCCCGTTGATTTTGCTTTTTGGGGGGTTGGAGGCTGTGCTTTTCCTCCCTGGGGGTGTGTCCTACCTGGCCTGGATACCAGAGCATCCTTTTCCTTGCTCCAGGAGAAGGGCTTGTCCCAGTGATTAGGACATCCCTGTGGGGCTTTAGGGGATTGGATATGGCCTGGAGCAGCTGGAAAAGTCATTTAATCACCTTGAGACCGCGGAAAACGCAGTTGGGGCTGAATTCCCAGCAGCTCTACCTGCTTCTGGATTTGTCTCTTATCTGTGGAATCAAGGAAGGGCGGGAATCTCTCCCTCTTTCCAACTGCAATTCCCTGGATTCATTCCCTGGATTCATTCCCTGGAAGGTGTCACCACATCCGTGACGTTCCCATTGCGACCTCACAGCTCACAGAAGGTTCCAGGGGTTGTCTGAACCTCTCCATCACCCTCCACCCCTGGAATGAAGACAGGAGGAGGTTTATTTTCCTTTCCCTGCAGAGGGGAGGGAGGGTGAGATATTTTGGGGTGGAATCTTGAGGAGGAGGAGGAATTTTGACACCCCAAGGTGACCATTTGGCAGAGGGGCAATTTGTGTCCTCCAGAGGTATTTTGTGTCCTCCTGCCCATCTCCAGGAGAAAGGAATAGCAGACATGAGGGACCTGTGTAAGAAGGCATTGACAGGTCCCAAAATTCCATCCCTTCCTGGCCTGGATTCAGGATGGGAGCACATTCCCTCCCCACCTCCCTCCTTCTCCCAGACAGGGCTTGTTTTGATGATAACTTATGTTAATGCTCAACTTTTTGTGGTTGTTCTTTCACTGGATTCATCAGGATTTCTGAAGAATTCCTAAAAGTGGAGGATCTGAGTGTGGGGCTAACGTGGACCTGGATACATCAGGAATTACCTGCATCCCAAAGGGGAATAATTAGGGAACTGCTGGTCTAAGGGGTCTAATCTGTTTGGAAACCATGGGAAGGACCAAGTGGAAGTTCCCAGGGTTGATGTGGTCCTTGGGAAAGTCCTGCATGAGAGGTTGAGGGAGCTGGGGATGTTCAGCCTGGAGAAGAGAAGGCTCCAGGGAGACCTTAGAGCATCTTCCAGGGCCTAAAGGGGTTTCAGGAGAGCTGGAGAGGGACTTGGGACTAAGGATGGAGGGACAGGACAAGGGGGAATGGCCTCCCAGGGTTAGGTGGGATATTGGGAAGGAATTCTTCCCTGTGAGGGTGGGCAGGCCCTGGCACAGGTTGCCCAGAGAAGCTGTGGCTGCCCCATCCCTGGAAGTGTCCAAGGCCAGGTTGGAGTAACCTGGGATAGTGGAAAATGGCCCTTCCCATGGCAGGGAGTTGGAATGAGATGATCTTTACGGTCTCATCCAACCCAAACCATTCCATGATTCCATGATTCTGTTATTCCACAGGCTCTTGTGGGAGCAGTGTGTGCAGGCAACATTCCCAGAGGGCAAGTTCTCAGAGCACCAGGCAGGAAGGGGGAGGTTGGAGAAGCCTCATGCAGAGCTGGATTTCCTTTTCCAGCCCTGCTCTGCTCCTTGGAGCGCAGGGAGCTGCAGGATGAAAGCCCAGAGCCAGAAACCAGGAACGACCGAGGTTGGGACACGATCCCGAGGGAAGACTCCACTTAAACTCGCTGTCTGCCTGCCTTTCCAGCCTCCTCTAGTTCTTTATCCCCGCTGTTTCCCCTCCCTGGAGTTCTTGGCACCCTTCCTGGCCGCCTTTCCCAGCCCTGGCCGGATTAGGTCAGACACAACAAGCGGGAGAGGGAGCCCGGCCAATTTGTCCCGCTCGTCCCTGTCTCCCTATCTGTCATCCCCACTGCAGATCCGCTTGCCCTCCTTAAACAAGATCTCAACTGACCGTAAGGCTTCTGTCACTCCAGCCACCCAAATCAAAACCCCTTCCCTCATCAAATCCCTAATCAGCCGGAACGGCTCCGTAAGCCGCGCTAAATTGGCTCCTCTCCGCTCCCCCTGCTGACCGCTGCCCTTCAATGAGCCGGCCCCGGCTCTGACTCCGAGGGCAACATCGCACCTAATTATATTTTCCCTCGCCTTTCCAAATCCTCTCAGGCACCGGGGACGAGCCCAGGTATCGAGGAGGGTGGGGAAGGGGGAGGAGGGGGGAAGATTATCGGAGAACCCAGGCGGGGAAACTGTCTCGTGGAGAGCTCGGGAGGGTTTTTTTTTGGGGGTAGGAATGGGGTGGCTCCTGCTCCCAGAGCAGGGAAGGAGTCTGGTGGAGGTGGTGGCACGCTCGGGACCTCGAGGGTGAAGGTGGCAGCCACTTTCACCCCTTCCCAGGTTGTCTTCTGACAGCCCAGAAAAAGAGGAGAAAGGGATGGAGGGACACAAGGAAGGATTTGCTCTCACAACCTCCGGGGTTGTGCCTTGATTAGTTTTCCAAGGGGAAAGAAATATCCCTGTTCCCACTGAAAACATCCTTTCAATTGTCTTGAATCGCCCTCAGAGCCTGGAAATTCCTGGACATAAAGTGATGTAGTGGTGTAAAAATGCTGTTGGGATCTGCTTTCCCTGGAGGACAAGCCTGGTGGAGGATCCTCTGCTGGACCCAGAGACACCAGAACTCCTGGGACGATGGGGAGAACATTTGAGGTGGGCAGGCATCCAGATGTGGAGCTGGGATGATATTCCATGCCCTGAGCCATGTTAGGGATTAAATCCCCCTCAAGTCAGGGTGAGAAGGTGGTGATGGAGTGAAGGGACAACACTTGGTTGAACCAGCAGGAAAAACCCATCCCCGAGCGAGTCAGGATGGAGGGAATGATGTGATTGATTCCCTTTTCCCCACTCCACATTCCTGCCAGGAATACCTGGGTGTCAGATCCTGGGGCTGTGTTTTTCAGCTGGGAGATGGGGACGGATCAGCCAGGGAGGGAATTCGGTTACGGGTAAATAAACTCGGGCTTTGGAAGTGGAATTAGCAGGGGAGGTTTTAATCAGAGGAGAAGATGAATTGGCAGCAGGATAAAGCCCAAGCAGTGGCCACAAAACCCACAATTTATGGCTTGTGTTGCCACAAAGTCAATCTGGGTTTAATTTCCTTGCCTTGTTCGAGCTCTCTCTTATGGAATCTCGCCCTGATGGAAGGCGGGCGATCAGAGACATCCTTTTTTTTTTGATGTTTAGAAGCAAAAGGTGTTTTATTTTCTCAGATATTCAAGCTCTCAGGCCTTTTTCTGCTGCTTTTGGGCTGACCTTTGGTGGTGCCAGAGGTGAACTTCTCCCCAGGCTCCTGCAGCATTTCCTGAAGTTGCTCCTTTGGGGATTTTGGGATCTGGGGAACACAAAGCAGAGCTCCCAGGGACGGAGGGATGGAGGGACCTTCATTCCCTCTGTTCAGCCCCCCTGGAGAAGAGGACTGGAGAAGAGGAATGGACATAAATGGATGTGTTGCCCTGACCGTGGATGTGAACCCGGCCCATCCAGTTCCAATGGGAATTTTAATCCCTGAGCAGGGATTAGGGACCTCCCAAGTGGATTTCTACTGGTCCTCTCAATTCCAGCAGCTTCCCTGGCCCAAATCCTGGGATCAAAGGACAGTTCAGCTTGGGAGAGAGCAAGGGGACTTCTGCTCCCACCTCTTGCTCCAGCGAGCTTCAGCACAGCCACTCTGGGCAACTTGTTCTGACTCGTGACCACATTCCTCAGGAAATCACTTCTTGCATCAAGCTGGACCCTCTTCCATTTCACCTTGGGTTCCTTCCTTTCCTCTCTCCCCTCTCCCCTTTCCCCTTTTCCCTTTCCCCTTTCCCCTTTCCCCTTTCCCCTTTCCCCTTTCCCCTCTCCCCTTTTCCCTTTCCTTTTTCCCCTTTCCCCTTTCCCCTCTCCCTTTTCCTCTTTTCCCTTTCCCCTTTCCCCTCTCCCCTTTTCCCTTTTCCCTTTTCCCTTTTCCCTCTCCCCTCTCCCCTTTTCCCTTTTCCCTTTTCCCTTTTCCCTTTTCCCTTTTCCCTTTTCCCTTTTCCCTTTTCCCTTTTCCTTTCCCCTCCCTTTCTCCCCTGATTCCCATCTCCCTGCAGGGGAAGGGGATCAGGATCATGCCTTTATGAGCTGTTCCACTCGTGCCTGAAGATCCAAAACAATAATAACATTAAAAAAAAAACAAACCCTACCCCACTGCCTTTATTTTTTATTTCCCATGGAACAAACCCGGCGAGTTCCAACCCATAAACTTTTATGAACAACAATAAAAGGAGGATGTTGTCCCCTCTACTGAGTCATTTAAGAGGCTGCTGAGGGATTTCCTTGCCTTGTCATTCCTGAACTTCGCAGGGGGGGACATAAATCAGCTGGAACAAGTGGGAGATCCAAGTTCCCCCCCCCCCCCCACACACACACACACAGGGATACATCCATGGAGGAGGGAAAGGGAGAAGTAGCTGGAAAAAGAACAACTCTAGCTCGTGAATAAGTTTATTTTTCAGTGAATAAAAGGGTTATTGTCAAAGCACAGCACAGTTGGGTCCCTCCCAGCCCTTCCCCTATGGATCATTTACTCAGGATGCTGATCCAGCTCGAGGACTTCAGTGAGGATCTCCGGGATCAGGAACTCCAGGAATTCGGTGTGAGCTTTGCCTTCACCGAAGGGATCACCAGGAATCAGGTGTGAGCTTTGCCTTCACCAACTGCCGTTTTCTGGGTGAAAAGAAACTATTTAATTAAACAAAAAACACCCCAAAACTTTCCTTGACTGTCCCTGCTTTTAATTTTCCGACATTTTTCCCCCCTCTGAGCCGAAATTTCCAACGCTCCGGACCCACTTCAAGGTACGGAATTTCAACATATCGACAGAATTTAATGGCTTTCCATCTATTTCTGTAATTCATGCGAGAAAATGGGAATTTTTTTCCTCGGAGGAGCTGTGGAGTGATGCTGGATATCGAGAGCTGCTCCAAACATGGGCTGAGCTTTACAGTGGGGAGACTTAAATCGATGAGCTTCAAACCAGGGAAAACGGGACATTCACTGGAGCCATTTCCCACCAGGTTTTGGCTTTTTTTTTTCCTCCCTGGAAATGTTTTGCACATGAGGAGAGATCCCTTCATCTGGATTATTCCCTCCTTAAAACCAAGAGCCCTCAAATCCACTGGCAGGATCAAGGCTGGGCTTCCCAAAGTGCTGATGGATAGCGGGAGCTGCTCCTTCTGGAGTGTTTTTAGGAAGGCTTTTATGACTTTCAGGGGGATGAACCCCCCATTTTTCCTGCAGATTTGAGGGTTGTTTAGGGATTTTTACTTCCAAATCTGCCTGAGATGGGCTGAAGCAGAGCCTCCACCCTTGGGGGTGTTCAAGAGTTGACTGGATGTGGCTTTTACGGTTCAATTGATGGGGTGGGGATGGGTCAGAGGTTGGACTCGATGATCTTCCGACCTCAGTGATTCCTTTTTCAGGAGCACCCTCACCCTTGGAAAAGGCTTTGAGGAGAAAACCCATTTTCACCTCCACCCCTGCCCCTTTATCAAATCTCACCCTGGAGATTTCGCTCCTGGGTCATTCACCTGAACGCCCCCAAAATTTTCCAACTGCCCGAATCTCGGTATTTCCAAAATTTAAAACACTTGCAAATAAATTTTTTTTCTTCAAGAATTTTAGGTTTTTGATTTTTTTTTTTTTTTTGGGTAGATCTCAAGTCCTCTGATAGGACAACTCAGAAGGTGAGCTGGGATCACTGCAAGCCCCCTCAACACTCCCTCTCCTGCTTCCTCATCCCACCAAAATATTGAACCTGGAAGTTCTTTTTGTGCTGCTTTTTCTACTTAAATGGTGATTCTGGAAGTACTTTTTTGCTGCTTTTTCTGCTTAAATGCTGAACCAGGAAGTTATTTTTGTGCTGCTCCTTCTGTTTGTCTGCTGGGATGTTTTGCTGGAAGGAGAATCCAAGGAAATACAGATCTGCCTGTTAAATCTTGGAGCCAGGGAAGGTTCTGGAGCAGATCTTCTTGAGTGGCATCCCACAACACGTACAGGACAATCGTGGGATGAGCTCCACTCGTTGTGGATTTATGGAAGGCAGGTCCCGCTTGACCAACCTGATCTCCTTCCACGACGTGGTGATTTGTTTCGTGGAGGAGGGAGAGGTTGTGGATGTGCCTGCCTGGATTTCAGCAAAACCTTGGACACCGTTTCCCACACCACTTTCCTGGAGAAACTTGCTGCTGGATGGTGCACTGGTTAAAAAATACTGTCTGGAGTGGTGGGGAATGGAGTTAAATCCATCTGGGCCCTGTTTCTGGTGATGTTCCACAGGGTTCAGCTTTAATGTCTTGATCAGTGAGGGATGAGAGGTTCAGGTGCACCCTCAGGTTGCAGATGACACCGAGCTGGGTGGGAGGGGGGATGTTTTGGATGGTCAGAAGGCTCTGCAGAAGGATCCTGGACAGGCTGGATCCATGGGACAAAGCCAGTGGTGAGAGGTTCAACGGGACCAAGGGCTGGGTCCTGCCCTCGGGTCACAGCGACCCCATGGAACGTTCTGGGCTGGGGAAATAGTGGCTGGAAAGCTGGAAAAGGACTTGGGAATGCTGGCTGATGGCACAGGTGGCCAAGAAGGCTGATGGATCCTGGATTGGATCAAAAATAGTGGGAGCAGCAGGAGCAGCGACATGATTGTCCCCCTGTGCTGGGAACTGGTGAGGCCACAACTCAAATCCTGGGGTCAGTTTTGGGGCCCTCAGGACAAGAAGGATGTTGAGGGGCTGGAGGGTGTCCAGGGAAGGAAAGGAAGCTGGGAAGGGGCTGGAGCAGCAGGAGCGGCTGAGGGAGCTGGGGGGGCTCAGCCTGGAGAAAAGGAGGCTCAGGGGGAACCTTCTGGCTCTCCCCAACTCCCTGACAGGAGGGGGGAACCAGGTGGAAATTGGGCTCTTCTCCCAAATAACAGGTGACAGAACAAAAGGAAATGGCCTCAAGCTGTGCCAGGGGAGGTTTAGGTTGGATATTGGGAAAATTTCTTCATAGAAAGGGTTGCTGAGCATTGGAACAGTCTGCCCAGGGCTCTGGTGGACTCACCACCCCTGGAGGGCTTTAAAGGATGGGCAGATGTGGCACATGGGGACATGGTCAGTGGTGGCCTTGGCAGCGCTGGGTTAACGGTTGGACTCGATGATCTGAAAGGTCTTTTCCACCCTAAATAATTCCACGATTCCTTTCTGTGCCCACCAGCAAAAGGGCCAAGATGAGACCCCTTGAGGGGTTGTGTGAACCCTTGGAGGGGTTGTGTGAACATTGACCTCTCATGCCCAGAACCTGGACATTTACCCCCAGAGATCGTTCCTAAATCCCAAATCCCCCAAGAACAGTGAGCAGGACCCAGGAATCCTGAGCCTCCTGTGCTAAACTCCTTTCCAGCCAAACTCTTTCCCAGCTAATGGGAGCAGCTGGCAGATTTTACGTGCCTGATGGCACGGGCAGCCAAACATTCCCAAACTGCCTGGTGATGCCCATCCCACCATCAGGCAGGAGATTAAGGCTCCAACTAAAAAGAGACAGGGCAGTGACCGACCCTGAGCAGCCCCAGCTCCTCTCCCAAAGAGCTGATTTCGGGAGTGATTGAAGCAGGGATGGGATGGGAGGGAGAGAGAGAGAGGAGCTGAGGGGGTCCCTGGGAGGGAGGGCATGACCCTGTAATTATGGGGTGCTGGCGTGGGGCTGCCCCAGGGTTGCTCAGGGAAGGATTTTTAAGGCTGGGCGAAGGGGAGGATAAAAATCTTTCCCAAAAATTGCTGACACCAAATCCCCCTGGAAGGGATAAGTTGTGTTGGACATCAACTGCTCTTCCAGGATCTCTCTTCTTTCTTGAAAAACCACCTCTCTCATCCCCCCCAACATCAATACCTGTTTTCCAAGGTTGTTCCCTCTGCCTTCATTCCCTTTTTTCCCCCCTCCCTCTCCCCAACTGGTCACTGCCAGGTAGGAAAATGCCATGACCTGCATTGTGAGAAAGCCTTGAACTGGTTTGGTTTTTTTTTTTTTTTGGTGATGGATACACAGCAGAAGAGGAGCTCCTGGCTGAGCCTTCCCCTGGAAAAACCTCTTTATCCGCTGGAGAAGTTGGGAAGAGGAAGCAAAGTGTGTTTGCAGAGATGTTGGAACAAAGAGCGACGGCAGAAAGCTCGAGGGGAAATTAATCATTCCGTTTTCAAAGCAGGGGTTGTAAACACACAGTAAATAATGGATGGGGGAAAACAGACCTGGATTTCCTTCTCCTGTGGTGCCAGTCCAGGCTCTGCGCCCTGGCAAGGAGCAGGACACAATCCAGGCAATGGCAGGGATTGCTGCTGCCCAGGAAACTTGGGAAGCTGTTTGGCTTTGGAATGACTCACAGCACACGTGGAATCTCGGGCAGTTAGTGCTGTCCTGATGTTTTTTGGGGAGTGTTTTCAAGGGAATTTCAAGTTTGCCATCCTGAAGGGTGGATTTAATGGTCTGAGCCCTTCAGTGCTGACTGGTCTGGGTGCAGAGATACGACCCCGAAATCCCAGCTTTTGGGGCTGGTCCTTGCAATCTGGAAGGAGGGGACTGGGAGAACTGGGACTCCTGGATTCCTCTGGAGAACTGCAGAATCCCAGAGTCACAAAATCCCTGAGTCACAGAAACCCTGAGTTTGGAAAAGATCTCCAAGATTGTGGAGTCCAACCTGTGCCCCATCCCCACCTTGTCCCTCAGCCCAGAGCACTGAGTGCCATGTCCAGGCATTCCTTGGACACCTCTAGGAGTGGAGACTCCATGGTAAGGGTGTAAGAAGCATCTGTGGCCTCTTCTCCTCATCTTTCTACGTCACAAGTACAAACTGACCCGCCCTGTGTCCTCTCATCACATCACTCCTTGCCCGTTCCCTACGTCCTTTCCAAATGCCTGACGTTTCCCTGTCTTCCATTTTCCACCTCTTTTCCTGACCTCTCTCCCCAAATTTCCCCTCAGCCTGCCCAGAACTTCCACACCCAACAATCCCAGCGGGTCTGGGCGCCCCTTCTGAGCGCAGAATATCATGCTGGGAACGCGACGCGGGTCGATAACGATCGACCGATAAACCAACACCACATTTCAGAGCGAGGCTGTCGATTGCTGGCATTGATTTATCCGCCCCCTCTTCCTCCCACTCCTCGGACAGGGCCCTGATTTACAGGGCTGGGAGGGTCAGGATGGGCTATTTCTCTCCATCACTCCTGGATTCAGCTGCTGAGGCTCTTTGATTTCAGAGGGTGTTCGTGGCTGGAGAGAATCCAGGGAAGGGACGGACTCAGACGTGCAGGTCCTGCTCCAAGGTCTTCAGTTGGGTCTCTGGAAGCCCCAGGTTTGTTTTCTTCTTCTTCTGGGTGGTGATGAGGGCTGGAAGTTCCAAACAAGTTGCATTTCCAGAGAGCTGCTCACCCATCTCAGTGGTGGCCTCGGTTTTCCATCACTTACTGGGCGTGGAATCCCTGGAGGAGGAGGAGGAGGAGGAGTGGCTGCTATTCCTGGTGAAGGGAAATGCCCTGATCTCCTTCCAGTGGGATATCTGAGCACAGATATCCCAACCCTCAGCATCTGACAGGGTGGGGATCCCCAAATTCCTCCCTAAGCCGGGATGGGACAAATCCTCATGAGGACATCAGGTCTTGGAGGATATCTAGGTGGACAAGCTGTCTGTCCCTTGGAATTCCATGGGAAAACTCCTGTGGTTTCCAGATCTGTCTCTGAAGATGCTTCCCATTCCTCTCCTGCAGGGAGCCCAGCTCTGGGAATTTCAGCTGTAAACTTCCTTTTACAAGAGCCTGTAAACTGAGAGATTGGAGGGCGGTTGATGCCTCATCCCTGGAGACGTTCCACGGTCAGTTTGGAGGGATCTCAGTCAGGAGGAGAATTTGGGATTCCCAGGGGGGCATATTTGGCACAGGGCCTTCCCTCCCTCACTCATCTGCCGTGTCCAACCTGGAAAAGCTCCTGAATGATCCCACCACGGGTTTGATCCCTTAAATCCCAGGGTCACGTGATCCACTTCCTTCACCTTCCCCTCCAGTTTGGCCACTGGTTTTGTGAAACCAAATAGGAACACAAAGGAGCACATTCCTGAGGTTTGGGACAGGGGATATCATTCACACAGCACCAACCTGCCTGACAAGGGAATGCAATCCCACCTCAGGAACCGCTCCAGGACTTTCCATGGGTGGTGCTGGGATCTGAAATACCCACAGTGCCAGGTAGGTGAATTGCCAAGTCCTTCAAAGTTGCGTAGGATTAACTTGGAACTAAATCCCTGGAAGCTCCACATGGCTGGTGACGTTCCAGTTGATCCCTGTTTTCCAGGCAGGGCGCTCCGAGGTCTGTGCTCCAAAGTTCCCTGCTTGGTTGGGCACTGGTGGAGGCTGAACAGGTGGGGAGGTTTCTGCTCATCATCATCATCATCATCATCATCATCATTATCATCATCATCAGGAATGACTGAGGACGAGCTCCCCTTCTCCAGGATTTAACAGCCATTCCAACCTCAAAATGAGGTTGCCTGACTCGGAATCTCAGGGGGCAGGAACACCATGGAGCCCTGAAAGACCTGGAGATGGAGGTGGGGTGGAGCTGAAGGCTTCTACAGCTGGAACGTGGTGGGTTTCTCACGGCAATCCATCCCCTGGGGTTCCAGAAAGCAGATCCTCTGGCTGAAGCAGCTGCTGGATGGACTTCACAGGAAGGGCTGGAGATGCCCCAAACCTTGCAGGGAACGTTCAAGAGAAAAAAAGAAACTTCTCACAGGTCTTCTCTTCTCTAGTGGGTCTTCCATGACCATGAAGGAGAGGGTGGGAAGACACAGAACCGTGGAAAGGTTTGGGTTGGAAGGAACCTTAAAGATCATCTCGTTCCAGCCACTCTGCCACACCTCACACTATCCCAGGTTGCTCCAAGCCCCATCCAAGCTGGCCTTGGACACTTCCAGGGATGGGATTTGTCTCCCTGACATGTTTTATTGGCGGCTTTTCCAGGGCCAACAGCGTCATTTTAATCCCACTGAAATCTGGTGGAATTGTCAGGGTGGAAGTCACTGCCCTGTCCCATTTCTACTCTGGTTGGGAATGGAAGAAGATCCAGTTTTAAATGAACCTCCTGCTCTGATATCCATAGAATTACAGGATCAGTAGGCTTGGAAAAGACCTCCAAGGTCATCCAGTCCAACCTTTGACCCATCCCTGCCTTGTCAACCATCCCAAAGCCCTGAGTGCCACATCCACTCAGTCCTTGGACACCTCCAGGGATGGGGACTCCAAACCTTCCTGGAAAGCCCCTTCCACTATTTGACAACCCTTTCCATGAATAAATTCCTCCTGATGTCCAACCTTTGACCCATCCCCGCCTTGTCAACCAGATCAGGGCACTGAGTGCCACATCCAGTCATTCCTTGGACACCCCCAGGGATGGGGACTCCAAACCTCTCTGGAAAGCCCCTTCCAATGTTTGACAGCCTTTCCCATGAGGAAATTCCTCCTGATGTCCAACCTGAACCTCTTCTGCCACAGCTGGAGGCCGTTTCCTCTCATCCTATTGCCGGGAGAAGACCCCGACCCCCAGCTGGCTACAACCATTTTAGGGAGTTGTAGAGAGCAAGAAGGTCCCCCCTGAACCTCCTTTTCTCTGCAGGGAACCTCCTTTTCTCCACCTAAAGAGCATCAGCGAATGGATGAACCCTCTGAACTAACATGGAATCGTTCCCTCCCTCCTTTCTCTCTTTTCCAACAGGGAAAAAAACCCCAACACACCCCGCCTTCACCTTGGCAGATGGCAGGAGGGGAGGATTTCTTAGCGCTGCATGTTTGACAATGGCACGCCACGGAAGCGGCGAGGCTGAGGTGGCAGGTCCGGAGCCGTCGGCAGCTGCTCCGGCTCCCGCACCGGGGGGAAAAAGGGATTGGCAGGCTGAGTTTCACACCTTTGAGGGGAGCCACTCGTGGTGCACCCGCCCCGTTCCTCTCCTCCCCCCCCACCAAGCCGAGCCCTGGCGGTTCTGGCCCCGTCACCAGCTCGTGTGACAGGCGAGGTAACGCGGAGGCTGCGGGAGCTGCCAAGGAAGTTGCTCCGGGGGCTTTCCCGCTCCAGCAGGGGGGAAACGGGGGAGGCGGGTGGGGAAGCGGGGAGAACATCTGTTCC
>NW_020957195.1:0-5770 GCF_003031625.1 Empidonax traillii | reverse complement strand
TCTCCTCCCCCCCCACCAAGCCGAGCCCTGGCGGTTCTGGCCCCGTCACCAGCTCGTGTGACAGGCGAGGTAACGCGGAGGCTGCGGGAGCTGCCAAGGAAGTTGCTCCGGGGGCTTTCCCGCTCCAGCAGGGGGGAAACGGGGGAGGCGGGTGGGGAAGCGGGGAGAACATCTGTTCCTGTCTCTCTGCGAAGAACGAGGGGGTGAACAGGGAGGAGGTGGCGGAGCAGGGGTGGATTTCTGGCCAGGAAACCGGAGGAGTTCGCCCCGTCCACGCTTCCAAGGGTCACGGTTCACCGGAGCGCGGGGTGACCTCTCCATCTCCTCTAAATTCGTGGGGTGAGGGATGACCCGAGGACTTCCTTTGCTTGGGAATTTTGGGCCTTCAAATGCAGCAATTCCGAGTGCTGTTCCAAGAGCTGAGCTTCCAGGTGGCCACCTCTGGACACGTGTCCTGTCCTTCCGTGGAGCTGCGACTGCAAAGTCTCAGATTCTCCCGAGATTCCGCTGGAGAAGCTCCTGCTGATTCCCGGCCTTGCTGAACTGGGGGTTGTGCAGGTTGTTGAGCTGCTGTGTGTGATGGAAAGCACACACAGAGGAATGCCAGGGAATCCAGGAGGGAAGTGGAGGTGGCTCAGGAGGAATCTTTGAGTCCATGGGCTGCTCTCCCCACCACAGAAAGCCGGAGGGACCCTCCTCACCTTCCCACCTGTTGCTGGAAGAAAATCTCGAGGAGAAAGTAGAATTTTTGGCTGGAAGGGGCTGTGCTGTAATCACAACTGCCTCTGGAGGGTAAGTCATTCCCAGGAATTCATTCATTCCCAAGTTTATGGAAGTTGAATTATAGGGAAAACAATGGATGCCATCCTGGTGTTTCCCCATGACTACCTCCATGAAGGTTCTGACTCCTTAAAGGCCACATCCACAATCATCACGAAATGCCAAATGTGTTTTGGATCAAGGGCTGTGGGAAAAGCCTGAATCAAAGACGTCCAGTGAGAATTCCCCATCTCCCAAGTCAGGGCCAAGCTGGAGAACTTTACTTTGGTTCTTCAGCTGGGGAACAAGCACATGAGGAGCTGGAGGTTGTTTCTGTAACTCACTGGCCAAATTATTACAATTTTTTGGGGTTAAAAAAATGCTTGGAAGTGCAGCTAGGATGGACTGGAAACTTGGATGGCAGAGAGCAGGAGAAGAAAGCGAGGCGGTGTGATCCTGGGTGAAATTCCTGATCCCTAGAAGTGTCCAAGGCCAGGTTGGATGGGGCTTGGAGCAACCTGGTGTAGTGGAAGGTGTCCCTGCCCATGGCAGGGGGTTGGAACTGGATGATCTTGAAGGTCCCTTCCAGCCCAAACCATTCCATGATTCCCTTAAAAAAAACAACCCTAAAGCTTTGGTGGTCCCGATCTTCAAACAGCTGGAAAATCAAAGTAGTCTTCAAATGCTGATTTTGGTGAACTCCTCTGGAATTATCCAGGTCAGGGGCTTGATCTGGCTGGTTAAAGACAATCTCTCCTCCCATCTGAGGTGTCCAACAGCATGCAAGTTGTTTCCATGGGATTAAGGGATTTCACAAGGATATCCAGGATATCTGAGCCCTTTAGGACCGGTACATCAGCCAGGATCCCTTGAGATACCTCCAAGTCCCCTCTGTGGACAACTGGGTGGAGCTGCTGGAATTAAAAAGCATGGAAGCCCAGCAGATCCGGTGGGAATGCCTTCTCTTGTCACAACGTGGCTGGAGAGCTGGAGACCAGGACCAGATTTGAGTCAACCCGCTGTGGTTGAAACTGTTCCCAGTCCGGGATGACAGGACCTGGAAACGGGTGTGGTTCCTGAGCAACCCCTGCTGTGTCACCCCTTACCTGTCCCTTGTGACCAGATCTCTGTGCCACGAGTGCACCAAGCTCATTTTGAGACGGGGACAAGGCACTGGAGAGGATTTCCAGGCCGGCATTTCAGCCCCTCTCAAAAGCTCAGCAGGCGAGGGAGAGGATAATTGAGGGATTTGCAAAGCGCGCCGAGATCCTTCTTTGTCGGGAAAGCTCCCTTTTGACATCAGGAAAATTCCCCCTTTTTTTTTTTTTAAGGCGACTCTGCCCCCGATCTGAACATTCCAGAGCCCTTTTGTTGTGTTTGGCAGCCCCTTCTTCTCCCAGCTGGAAAAAAAAAACCAAACCAAACCTGAGCCCTCAATGCGTGCTCTGTCTTGGAATAAAACTGCTGGAAGTGGTGGTCCCTGGGTGGGGGGTGGGATGGAGGATGGTCCTGGGTGTTGTCTCCCAAGAGGTCCTGGGTAGGTGCAGGATAATGGAGGGGACTTCATCTCCTCGGCTCTGCGTGATGGCACCTCCTTTCCCTTCCTGGAATGTTCAGGCAGGTTTTTTTTTTTTCCAGGGGTGAGCTGAGTTTGGGCAGAGCCAGCCCAGCAGGATGCGTCCATCTGCAATCCACGGTCAGCAAACAAAGGGGGGAGAGGTTGGACGGGGTTTGGAGCAACCTGGGATGGAGGAGGGTGGCAAGAGGGTTGGAATGAGATGATCTTGAAGGTCTTTTCCAACCCAAACCGTTCCACGATTCCAATGAGCTGTGAGATGATCTTTGCTGCGTAAATCATTGGAAAGAACCTTCTTCTGGAGCTCTCCAGGATCCAGACCAGGAGAGGGTCGTGCATAAAGGATTAACCCCCAGGAGGGCTTTGAAATGAGCCCCTCTGATACTCTCTTTAGGTGAAGCATCTGAGGTTTGAAGGCACTCCCTGTCTGAATGTGAGTCGATGAGAAGATGAAGACTAAGCAGAAAGCACCAGAGTTCCCAAATATTCCAGTGGCTTTCTCTGAATGGAGCTTTTTCACTGTGTAATGGGGAGTTGTCAAAGATTTCACAGTCTATCCTT
The DNA here is from genome assembly GCF_003031625.1 of Empidonax traillii. NCBI lineage: Eukaryota > Metazoa > Chordata > Aves > Passeriformes > Tyrannidae > Empidonax > Empidonax traillii. The sequence continues at coordinate 2,874 of NW_020957195.1, read as the reverse complement.
CTGTTCCTTCACTTGTCCACCAGTGTTTGGAGCATCCAACACTTCGTTCTAAGGTTTTGAATTCATTTTTCAGGGGTTTCAGAGAATCCTGGAATGCTTTGTGTTGGAAGGGGCCTTAAAAATCATCCATTTCCAACCCCTGCCATGGGCAGGGACACCTTCAACTAGCCCAGGTTGTTCCAAGCCCCGTCCAACCTGGCCTTGGACACTTCCAGGGATGGGGCATCCACAGCTTCTCTGGAAATTCCATTCCAGCCCTCACCACCCTCCCAGTCAAGAATTCCTTCCCAATATCCCATCTAACCCTCTGGCAGTGGGCAGCCATTCCCTGTGTCCCATCCCTCCATCCCTTATCCCAAGCCCCTCTCCAGCTCTCCTGGAGCCCCTTTAGGCCCTGAAAAGGGCTCTGAGGTCTCCTTGGATCCTTCTCTTCTCCAGGTGATTCCCTCCCCAGCATTCCCAGCCTGGCTCCAGAGCAGCTCCAGCTCCAGCCCCATTTCATTCAAATGGTTTTAATTTATCCCCCCAGTCTTGCCATTCATTTAAACTTCTCTTTTACCTTCCCTAGGGTGGGAGCAGGAGAAGCAGAGCTGTAAAACTGAGCTGGGACCTACCTGGGACTTGTCAAACCCTCGCTCAGGCAGCGACGGGAACCTCAGAGAGCATTTCTTGGACTAAAAGGAATATTAGAGATAATAGGAGAGTTTTTACTCCTCAGCCTGAGGTGGTAAATTTTTTGCAGCTCAGGAAACACTCATTTTTCACTGGACTCCGTGTAACAGGAGCTTGACTTGTCCAGTGCCACGTCTTGATTCTCCACAGCTGTTCCTCAGGGACAAACCCTCAGCTCCTTTTCCCAGTGCTCCAAGCGTTGCTGGTGCTCTGAGAGAGTCAGGGAGACACGGATGTACTTTCCTTGGATATCTCCCCACAGCTCTTTTGGAGATTGGATGTGGCCCTTAGTGCCATGCTACAGAAATTGGAGTTGGATCAGGGGTTGGACTTGATGATCTTGGAGGTCTTTTCCAATCTTTTCAATGATTCTATGATTCTATGATTCTATGATTCTGTGATTCTATGATTCTATGATTCTATGATTCTATGCACAGTCCCCTCTTCTCCAGTTAAAGGGGAGGGATGGGAGGAATAAAGTTCCATGGAGGGCTTGTTTTGGGCCAGCAGGATGGACATTGATGGTGGGCTGGGTGGGAATTCCGGTGGCGAATCAGAGTCACAGAATAATTTAGGTTGGAGGAGAGAGGTGACGTTTCTATTTCCACCTTTTGCTCAGAGTCAGACCAGGCTGCTTAGGGTCTGGTCTCGCTGAGGATGGAGATCCAGGGTCCCCCTCCCCCAGGGTCTGGCCACCCTCAGGTTGAAAATGTCCCCTTGGTGCAGCCTGTGGTTGTCTCCACTTGTCCTCTTGCTGTGGAAGAGCCTGAGTTCACCTTCTCCGTGGATTTATGCCGGGAAGAAGGTGGAAACAAGGTGCTCCTTTCACTTCCCTCCTTCCAGCTGGGGTCACTCAGTCCCTTCTCACCCTCCGGCCCCCCCAACCCACCTTGGTGGCTCCTTTTGGACCGGTTTGTCAGTACCTTCAGATGTTTCCTAAGTGCCACATCCAGTGGATTAATCACTTCCATCCCTTGCAGATGCAACCCAGGGTGTCCTGGGCTCTCATTGATGGAAAAGATGGAGCTGATGGAGGTAAATTATCCAGCTTGGACCTTCACTGTGTGCTCCAAACACTCACAGCCTGGGGCGTCACCTCGTTGGGGTCTCAGCTGGGGAGCCTTAAAAACAGATGGGCAATGGAGGATCTTGGAGGGAAAATCCTCAGGGATTTTGGGGCCGTGGAGGAGGGGATGGTTGTTGTGATGACCATTTAAGGGTTGGAGAGGAGCTTGCACTCTCAGGTGTTTTGGCTTTTTTTTTTTGGTTTGGTTTTTTTGTCAATTTGGGGTAATTTTTTTGTTTGTTTTTGTTCTGTTTCTTCATTATTATTATTATTATTATTATTACTTTATTCCATATTAGGTTATTTTTTACGTTGTTTTTTTTTTTTTTTAATTAAGATCATGAACAGCTCCTATGTCCTAAATGTGTAATCCCACTATTATATTATAATCCCTAATAATATAATCCCACTGTAATCACCTCTGGGATGTGAACTGGTGTTGACACCAGAAGGTTTGAAGCTGGAGCTCCAAGGATGGAGACAAAGACAGATGGTTTAGTCACCCAAAACTGTGAAATTTTCCTATGGATATTGTTTAAAACTAAATTAAGGTTTGGGAAGGGAAGGTTTGGGAAGGTTTGGGAAGGTTTGGGAAGAGAAGATTTGGGAAGGGAAGGTTTGGGAAGGGAAGGTTTGGAAAAGTTTGGGGAGGGAAGGTTTGGAAAAGGAAGGTTAGGGAAATTTTGAGAAGGGAAAGTTTGGGAAGGTTTGGAAAGGGAAGGGAAGGTTTGGGCAGGGAAGGGAAGGGAAGGTTTAGGAATGTTTGGGAAGGGAATAAGAGTGATCCACACATCACCCCTCCTTGCCTGCACCATCAGGAGCGCCCCTTTCCCACCCCGGCTCTCCTAACCCGGTTATCCCACCCACCAAAGCTCCTGGATCGCCCCGGGGCTCCTCATCCCCGTCCCTCCCACCTCCCCCGACCCCACAACGAGCCTCTCCAGCTCTCGTGGCCTTTTCCCTTTGAATCTTCCTGCCTCTTTCCCATCTTGGAGCTGTCGCCAATTAAGAGCAAACCATTTGATGGCGAGATAATCCCGCTGCCAGCAGGCAAGACCTGCTCAGAAACGGAGAGAGGAGAAGAGAGGGGGGATAATAATAATAAAAATAATAATAACAGAGTTGGGGGGGGGGGG
>NW_020957194.1:28889-43579 GCF_003031625.1 Empidonax traillii | reverse complement strand
AGCAATAACTAATAACCCTCTCCAGCAGCTGGAATGATGATGTATTAAAGGTCAGATCAAAAATAAAAGGCTCCATCTCTTCCCAGTGCAGGTTTGTTGTCCATCCAAGCTGTGCTTGTACCTCAGGAGGTCTCCATGGCAGAGGAGGAGGAGGAGGAGAAGGAAGAGAGCCAAGTTCAAAGGAGATATTTAAGTGATTCCAAGATTTATCCTTTCTTTTAGTCATACTCCACATGGAAAAAAAAAAAAGAAAGAAAAAAAAAGCACACAGGACATCAAAGAACTGGTGTGCAAACCTGGAGGGACTGGGATTGAGCAAACCCTTTTGTTTGTAGCCACGGATTTCAAAAGTGAAGACCAAACCCGGCCACAGCAGCCCATCCAAGGGGCAAGAGCTTGGATCAGGAACAGCAGGACAAAGGATCACGTGGCCCTCTCAGGTCAGTGGAGATGGATCCTGCCCGTCAGGCTTTTTCCACTCCACCCAGGGAGCTGGAATTTGCATCGTTATGATGGCCAAGTTTTGGCTTCTCAGCTCCCCAGTTGTCTGGGGGGATAGGGGAGGGTGTGTTGGGAGATGAAGAGGAGCCCAACTGCAGGATGTCAGTTTTTACAGTGGAAATTTGTCATGGTTCTGAGAGAGCTTTGTGCTGCCAGGATTAGGAAAATCAATTTTTTTTTTTCCTCCTCCCAAAAAATAGAAGTGAAGAGTTCTGATTCTGGACAATTAACTTTTGATTTTTTTTTTTTTTTAACAGAGCTTTTGAGGGAAAAGGGGGAGGCAAAAATTTTGTGCATCTGCCACAAAAAAAAACATCTCCCCTGGCTGGACAAGGACCAGGCACTTCCTCCCCTCGGGGCTGTGATGAAGTGACATCACGCTGGGAGGAAAAGGCTGTCACCAATCACCATCACACCCACAGCCCCTCACCCTGCCTGTGCTCGATGAAACCACTGCCAACTGTCACAACCAACCAGCAGGGACAGAGCCAGCCCTAAATGTCACCTGTTCGTGGGGAGAACTGTGCTGGGAGGTGCAGCAGGACACAGATCAGGCAGCACATTCACCCCCCACACACATACATAGCAATTTTCTGAATATCTGCTGGTCCCCTCTCAGCTTTTCAAGGCTGATGCTGCCTGCAAATGAGCTCTGGAATCATTAACCTGTAGGAGGTCCTAACTAGATTATCCCTTAGTTTAAACAAACCCTCCTGTGACAGTGCCTGCCCAGCTGCTGAACCTCCTTCTCCAGGTCTGACGTGGCCCAGATCCACTTTTGGGGCACAAATCACCCCCTTGGAGGGGGATGGGAATCACCTGCCCTGCCCTGCCAGCCCAGAGTCTCTTCCAACCCCAGACCTCCACAACAAACTGCTCTGGGAAACTCCTACAGACAGGATCTGACTTTGGGTTGTATTTTTTATTATTATTATTATTATTTTAAGCTGCATTAAGCTTTTAGGGCCAGCTGTTGCATTCTACACCTCGGCTTCATTTCCTGCCTCAAACGTGGTACTGGAAGGAAATTCCTCCCTGGGAGGGTGGAAATGGGCTGGGATGGAATTCCCAGAGAAGCTGTGGCTGCCCCTGGATCCCTGGAAGTGTCCAAGTCCACACTGGAGCAACCTGGGCTGGTGGAAGGTGTCCCATGGCAGGGGGTGGCACTGGGTGATTTTCAGGTCCCTTCCAACCCAAACCATTCCATGATCAGCCAGAAGTGCCCCTGGATCCCACCTGGGTGGGAATCACTCTGCTCCTGCCACCACAGCCTCATTCTACTTCTAAGAACAACCTGCACATCTAAATTGTTCTCCACCTACAAAACTTTCTGGCTTCAGAGTGCAGAAAGTCCCTGCACATCAGTCTGAGGAGTATTTTGTACCCCACCAGTAGCTGAACTCTTCTCTTTGGACACTGATACTAATCCTGAGAAATCTGACCTGCAATAAAGCCTGTTGGGAATTATCATCAACTGGCACCCACTCTGGAATGAGATTTTTTAAGCAATACTGGAGTATTTAAACAGAGAACCCTGTGACACAGCCCCCAGCCCCTCAAACAGTCTGGGATCTTCCCAGAGCCAGGAAAAAAAAAAAAACAAATTTGGGGGTACAAAGCACCACACGCTGACTGTGCTGCACTTTGAGGACTTCCCCCCCTCCCCTGCAAAAAAAAAAAAAAAAATGTTTCTCAAGGAACTCCTTCAGCAGCTCCTGCTGCCTGGAGGCTGTGCCAGGGAATTTTCATTCATATGTAAAAACACCCAGAGTCCCCCAGATTCCAAAAATATCCCCGGAGCTCCTCCAGGAACAAAGCAATCTGGTGCAAACACGCCCAAGAAGTGGCTGAAAGGGGAGCTTTCCAACAGCATGGACCTTTCTGATGGGCTCTGAAAACCCACCAAGGCCTTTTCCAGTGGATAGTTGCATGGTGAATCTATTTTATCACTTAGAACCAAAAGCACTTTCCTCTGCATCAGCACTGGGAACATCTCCCTGGGATGGACAGGGAACACCTCATTGCCTGGTGGCATCCAGTGTTTCCCAAATTGGCAGCTCTACATCAAAATTAGCACTTTCTACTTATAACACGAGGTCATTAATTTGAATTAAAGCTGAGATAGCCAGCATGGAGGAATTAAAGGACACTCCCATTGCCACAGGGGCAGTCCCTGCACTAACTGCAGTGTACCAAGTTAAAAAAAAATTAAAAAAAATAAAAGGGTTTTCCCAGAAGCCATAACTCCTAAGTGCCCATCTCTGCATTCCTGGTGGATGCACAGGGCTTTCCATGGCAGTGAGGGCTGGGAAAAGCTGCAGGCACAGCCCCAAGCTGGTCACAGCTGGCAGTTTATAAAGCAAGGTTTTTAAAAGTGTGCCAGACAGGAGGAGCTCATTTGTATTCCTGAAGCATTTTCTGCCTCTCACCAGTAAGATTAAAAAAAAAAAAAAAAAGAAAAAAAAAAATCCAGTTCCTAAGAAACAGATGGGATGTGTGGACTGAAAGGGCTGGAGGAGAGAGGGGGGGAAAAAAACCGCTCTGCTGATGGAAGACATCAAATTCCACTCCACAGACAACACTCCCAAATCCACCCCGAGTGGGAAATCCTGCAGGGAGTTGGAGCTTTTCCTTCTTTCAGGCACCACTTGTTCCCTTCCCCTGACACACAAAGAGGAGAGTTAAAAGGTCCTTGCCTGCCCAGGGTGGTTTCTGCTGAGTCAAGCTCAGGGGAAGGCACAAGAAGCCAAGGAATTGGACACCAGTAGGAAGGCAAAAAAAAAAAAAAAAAAACCAAACAAAATAAAATCCCTGCCCAAAAAAAAAAAAACCAGGCCAAGAAAAGAGCCCCAGGCACCATTTCCTGCTGCTTCTTTTAAGACCTTGTCTCGACTTGAAGGTGATTAAGGCAGTTTATCCAGCAAGGTTTAACACACATGTCCTGCAAACCCAGCACAGACAGCTAGTGGGGCTATATTAAGGGAGGTGGGCAACTATATTTTATTTTTTAGGGCTTTTTTTCCACCCCCACCCCCCCCATCTACAGCCTTACCTGGAGGATCCACCTTTTCCACCTGCACCCTTCAAAATATCCCAGACCTTTTCCATTAATGTAAAAGGCACAACACAGAGATGGGGCTGTGGCTGCCCCTGGAAGTGTCCAAGGCCAGGTTGGAGCAACCTAGGAGAGTGGAAAGTGTCCCTGCCCGTGGCAGGGGGTGGCACTGGATGGGCTTTAAGTTCCTTTCCCACCCAAACCATTCCAGGGCTCTATAAGAAAAGCACTTAAAAGCTGCTCTTCGAAGGAAAGAACACGAACTCATCATCTCCATGCAGTGGGAAAGCAGCACTCCTGATCCCCAGCATTATATGGAATAAGAGGCATTAAAGTGCCATTGCATAAACAGACAACACTGGTTATTTCTGCTGAGCTAGATCCAAATCCCCTTTTTTTTTTTTTTTTGGATGCATGGAAAAATCTGGGTCAGTCCCATCTGCAGGAAAGAGGCTGCACTGTCAGTGCTGCTGCCTCCTCAACCCTCCCGTGTTCCCAGCCAAACCAGGGCTCCCAGCACGTGGGGAATGTTCTCCATGCCCTCCTTCCTCCGCAGGGATGGGCTGGACAGAGCAGGGCAAACCAAACCCAGCGTGGGCCCCATCAAAAATCAGCGTTGCCAAGGGGCAGGGGGATGGGAGGGGAGCAAGGGGAGGATCCAGAGCTGCCCTGGGGAAGGGAGATGGGGAAATAGGGGGGAAAAAAAAATCTATCTGACTCACAAGGAAACCGTGCTGGGTGGTTTCACAGGGCTCCCAACACCAGGCACAGGGATTTCACCTCTCAGCACTGATGGCCCAGCTGAACATGTGAGAGCCAGGGGTTGAAGACACCAATCACCCCAGGCACAGCTCCTCAAGCCCTTGTCTGCTCCTGTTCCTCACAGGAGCCTGTTCTCTCAGCGCTGAGGGATGACAAACAATAGCTGCAGCCCAAAGAGGACGAGGGGAGGGGGGGGGGGGGGAAAAAAACCCACAGCCCCCCCACACCAACACGCAGCACACCCGAGGTCTGCACAGCTGCTTCCTCCTGTGCTCTCTGGCAAGGGACATCAAGGGCTTGGCAGATCCCAGCCAGCCCCCCCCCCCTGCTTTGGAAATCCCACCAGAACAATAGAGGAGCCCATCCAGCCCTGCTGGGAGGCTGGAGCAGGGCAGGCTGTGCCTGCACAGGAGCTGCACACCCCGTGCAGGCTGAGCCTAATGGACTTAGGGGGGGTTTAAGGGCTCGGGAAAGAGGAGCTCGCACCAGGGAACTGCCCATCTCTTGCTGACAGCCCCACTCTCTCATTAAGGATTTTAAGCCTGCCCTGAATGAAAGCAACAAACACACCAGCAGGAAGCTGGGAGTCGGTGGAGCGAGGAGATTTAGTGGGAATCAGTGCCCAGGCTGCAGTTGGAGAGAGGGAGGGGGGGATAAAAAGCACCAAGGGATGCTGAGAAAGGGCCACGGGGACTCTGAACCCCCAGCAGTGCCATCACCCTCATCACAGAGGCCAAGGAAACCTCCACCACTCCTTTCTCACAGAAGCAAGTGGACATTTTCAGCACGTTTCTAGAGAATTAAGCATTCCTTTGCTGCAGGAGAGGCAGTGCCAGAAAGCCAAAGAGCCCCAGAGCCAGGGCTGGGCCGGCCGCACAGTTCCTCTTTCATCTCTGGGTGCAAAGAGAAACAAAACTGGGGCTGGTGCCTGGGGAACAATGCACTGCTGTGTACACACAGCCAGGGACCTTGGGGAGACACTGCAGCTCTGTGATTGCTGCTTTTGGATGCAAAATGCTGGGTTTTATAATTCCAGCTCAGCCACAAGTCACTGCGTGACCACTGCTGTCACCTCTTTCCCTGCCTCTGCTCCCCTCCTCCTCCTCCTCCTCCCCTCACCATTGAGGCTCTTGCTCTCCCATCAGGATAAAATTAACCCCAATGACGTAAAATAAAAGCACCCAGAGTGAGGGAGAATATGATCTGGTCTTCACTGGTTTATCTGCATACCTTTCTGAACCCCACTCTAAGCTCACACAGTCCTATACTCTGATCTTCTGGGGCAGCTCCATTCCCTCAAGTCATTCCTCAAGAGGTGAGGAAGAGTTCCAGGCTGGAAACATTCCCTTCCAGCAAGGTGGTGACCCTCAGGGTGACCTGGGAGAGAGACCTGGTGTCACCTCACTACAAACTGGACCGAGCTGAGCAGCTCAAAACCTGCTCAAAAACCTCTGCCATCCTGCCCACGAGCTCCTTAATGGCAGGGTGAGGAATTAGGAAGCTGAAGGCAGCCCATGTGAGGCTCCTGAACCTCCCCATAGATACACAAGCTCATGTCCCCAGTGCCCAACTCCATGTTATTAGGATAACTGCTAGACAAGTTCAAAAGGCAGCTGCCTTCCAAGTCACCCAGCCAGGAGAAGCTATAATTTCTCTCACTGTAATTTCCCTCTGTGATTATAACAGCGGTTGACTGAGTCAACACAGGCAATGTCAGCAAGAGATTTCACCCAAGGACAGCAGATACCCAGGGAAGAGGCAGAGCCTGGGAGGAGGGGCTGAAATGTGTGTGGGAGCTGGCCTGGATAGCTGGAGTTCTCACTGGGATATTAAACAGGCTGCAGGATCAGAGAGACAGCAAATATACAGGGCTTAACTTCATCCCTTCCGAAGGGCTGGGAGCAGGGGAAGGCAGCCCCTGCCTCTGCTCAAATCACAGGGAGTTTTCCCACTGGTTTTGAGGGGGGATTTTACCCATCACAGGCAATGAGCAACCAAAGCATCACCGGGTTTGGAGAGGCCACCCCCGGTCCTGGCACTGAGACTCCCTTCTCCAACAGCTCCAGGGACAGCTTTATATCCTGGGGCATCAAGCTGGGAAAACAGGGGCTCAGAAACAGGGTGTCCTGTGCAGGGACAGGAGCTGGACTTCAGTGCCCCTCATGGGTCCCTTCCAACTCAGAGATATTTTATGATTCTACAAAAAAAAAAATGACATTTTTATCTCACAAAAATTGTGGCTCTGTGGATGAGAAAGAACCTCTTGTAAAGGGCAACTTCAGAACAAAACTCTGGAAGGGCTGTTCTCTTTCCATGGAACACAGAGGAGCTCAGAGAAGCAAACCTGATAGGTTGGAGCATCCCTAATAACCCCCCCACTCCTTCAAAACCTTCTGTGGACCGTTCTGGAATCCTCCTTTCATCCCTAATGCCCAAACACTGCATTCTGACATTTGAAAAGGGCCAGAATCCAAGTCTTTTTTTTTTCCAGACCAATGTTATCCTAAAACACACAGGGCCATTCCCCCTCAGCTGACATGCCCACACTAATATTGTTTTAAAGTGGGGACAGAGGGGAAAAAAAAAAAAAGAAATTGTCATCTCAGAGCAACAGCCCTATCACAACAGGTCATCTGAGCCCAGCAAAACCAGCCCTGTTTGCTCCTCCATCAGCAAAGTCAGCTGGAGCCTTGCCTTGGGCACTGGGGAGGGCAGGGACAGAAGGATCATAGCTGGAATTCCTGCTCAGATGGCCCCGGGGGAGCCAGAAGAGAAATCAGCTTTAACTCCTCGGGTGAAACAACTCGGGAGGGCTGTGGGAGCATCACCCCCAGCTGCGCTGATGGATTTACTGGAAAAGGCAAGCAAAGGAGAGCAGGGCTTGGAAACAACAGGTTACATATTCCTGAAGCCCTGTGTGTGCTCCCCCTGGAGAATTAAAGGAATCAGAGCTGAGCCTCACTGAAGCTCCAGGTGGATTCCTGGCACTGCTCAGGTCGCCAGGATTTCGCCCCCAGTTTTTATAAACCCAAACCACATCAGTGGGAAACATACCCAGGACTCTCTCTTGGTTTTAATTTCGCTGAAAACCCTATGGAAAATAAATATTTCCCTACGGTGACAGCAAAGTGAACAGCCTCAAAGTGCCCTCCTGCATGAAAAATGCGAAATAAATTGAAGCATGAAGCCGACCAACCTGTTTGCTTGCCCAAAATCAGGGCTGTGTATAAACAGAGGGAGCAAAGGTATTTGTAAATAAATCATACCAAGTTTGCTTAAAGCACAAATGAAGAAACGTGTTTGTTTGTTTGTTGGGTTTTTTCCCACAAATCTCACATCCAAAAAGGCCTTTTTTTTCCAAGAAAAAGCCCAGGAACAGAGGCACACGGTGGGACACGTGTCCATGGGAGGAGCAGGTTCTTTGGAGAAGTCCCAGTAATTAAAATATACAATGATATGCAACTGTGAGAGTGCAATTTTCAGGCTGTAATTTGTCGCCAGTATTACGAACCAGCTCCCTAAATATTGCCTTACTTATCATAAAAAGAAAAAAATAATAATAATAATAAAAAAAAAAAACCTCTGCCATCAACCACATCCCACCTGCTCTGGGAAAGGCCACCCACCAAGAGCACATTCAGGAGGGCAGCTCTCCCTGCTCCAACGTGCAAAAAAAACTCCTGCAAAGGCTGGAATTTCGCTGAGGAAACAGCTGAGCTGACACAGGCCCCGAAGCTTTGAAGCCTGGCTGGATCATTAGTCCTGGTTTCCACAGCTCCAGGGGCTGATTCCCACCCTTCAGAAACGATTCCCACCCTTCAGAAATGCCTGGCCATCAGCCCAATCGGCGCCCTTGCCACAAAGCTTTAGGAAGATGGTTTTTTTTTGTTCAGAGATATTTTGTATTTTAGACACTCAGGAGGATCACGTTTAGTTATTTTGATCTAATTCAACTTAACAAGGAAGAACAAAATGGTAGTTCAAGTGTGAACCAGGTGCATTAGTAACAAAGGAACCACCAGTGGAACAAAGTCAACGAACTGAAGCCGAATTTTCTGAAAAGAGAACACCATTTCAGTGCTGTTCATTTAAACTGACAGCAAAGACTTGAGGAAAAACTGGATATTAGTGCACACAAGGAGTCCCCAGCTCCATTCCCACCTCACATTCCCCGTGTGGGGTTACCTTCGTGCACAAACCTCACACTCTGAGCTGAGAACGTCACGAAAAAATAACTTTCCGGATTATTTTAAGGTGATTTATTCGAAGCATCAGGCCAAGTTCACAGGCCAGGCTGTGTCTGGACCACTGGCTCCCACTCCCAACCTCCACAGCGGTCGATCCAAGTCCAGGGATCAACGACAGCTCCAAGAGAGGAAGATGTTCCAGTCCTAACAGAGCTGGGCTTGAACTGAGGAGGCTTAGGCTGATCCCTGGCTGTGCCTGAGATCTCTTTATATCCCTGGATTGGACAACAGGCACTAAACCTGTTCTGGACCGTGTTCTTTATTCCTCTGTGCCTCAACTCCCCTCCTGTGCAATGGCAGCACCTCAGAGCACATGAAAGGCTGGAAGATGCTCAGATATTGCATCACTTCACACCTTCATCCCCCAAGAGACTCCAGGGCACCATGGCAGAGTTCACACTGCAGCACAGGGGTTTATTTGTACTCCAGTTCAGACAACAGGACCAACAGTGACTTGCTCGTGGAGTTTTATGACCCTGACTCTGACAGGCCCAGCAACACAAGCAGGGACAGAGAGCCTGGAGCTCATTCCTGAGGCATTCCAGAGGCAGAGGGCAACACCATGAGTGCCTAATCCTGCTGTCAGCAGAACAGCCAGTCTGTCTGTCTGTTTATTTTGAGGTATTTTCACTTCCCAATCCCTCTCTTCCCCCAGAAGAGGACACGAGCAGAGAAGGAACCGCGCTAAACAAAAACCCGGTGCTGAAGCTGCAAGTGGGCACGTGAAACCCCTTCAGCAAGTGGCCCAGCTCTCAAAGACACACAGAAAACAACACTGGCATCGAGCTGCTGGGTGGGAACAGCGTGATGGACATCTCTCCACAGACATCATGGAGACAGGAACCACCACCTGGTCCCAAATGTGTGGCTTCCAAAGAGCTCCTGAGCTTATCTGAGACAGGGAAAGGCCCAGCTTTGCTGGAACAGAAAAAAAACCCAGCCACTTACTGATCATGGTGGTGCCTCCAGCCAGGGCTGCCTTGGTCCCTTGGAAGAAGTCATCAGCAGATGTCATGCCCTGCTCCGGCATCTGGAAGCGGGTGTGGACATCAATCCCTCCGGGAATCACCATCCTGCCGTGGGCTTCGATGGTCTTCACCCCCCCTGGCACAATCAGGTTCTCCCCTATTTGCCTGGGGAAAAAAAAAAGAGGTTCCCAAGAGCACTGTCAGGCCCAGCCAGGTGTAAACAAACACCCCCTGGGCTACTTAACCTGGCTGCAGCTTTCTTTTTCCACATAAATGAGGGCACAGCACGTTGGTTGAGAGGATTTTATTCTCCCCCCTTGGAGCAGCTGCAAAATTGGGAGCGGGGTTTGCAATTCCTTCAGGACATCAGGGCAACGATAAAGGGATTGTTTTGTACTTTTGTTTATATATTTATATTGTATTTTTGGTTTAAAGTCATGTGTTTTATATATATATATATAAAAATATAAATATACAAATACATAAATTATAAATATATTTATATTATCTTCTAATCAAGGAAGGAAAAGGAGCCCCCCTGGCAGCTGGGGAAGGGGCAGTGCAGGTCATGGATTATCACTGCCCCAAAACCAGCTTTACTGGGGCTGGACTGGGGTGGCCAAGTGGCAGCTCAACACTCGATTCCAGCCCTCCCACACCCACTCAGATCTTAGCACTGCTCTGGGAGCATTGGGAGGACCTTTTGCTTCTGCATTATCTACTTTCCTCTCATGCACAAGTCCCTGCACAAACACAAACCCAGGCAGATGGTGGTTACCAAAGTCCTGGCGAGACCCTCAGAGGTGCCTCCAGCCCAGCTCCTCACAGACACACCTCTCCAAGTGCAGTAGTGGATGACACACTGCAATTAATTAGCTGTCCCTGGCTGGCTCCTTTAACTTTTAACCTTGATTAACAAAGCACATGTGCTGGCTGTTTATGCAGCACAGGAAAATTCCTTGTTTGTAACCTCTGGCTTGTCTTTTTTTCTTTTTTTTTTTTTTTTTTTTTTTTTTTTTTTTTTTTTTTTTTTTTTTTTTTTTTTTTTTTTTTTTTTTTTTTTTTTTTTTTTTTTTTTTTTTTTTTTTTTTTTTTTTTTTTTTTTTTTTTTTCCCTAGGAGTAATTTTCCAAAGAAATCTGTAATGTATTTAACATTGCCAGAAAGGCATGTTCTCAGCACTGAAAACACAGAGAGAGGCCTGAACCTCTTCAACCACAGGCTCGTTTTTTTTTTTAGCTTTGAGGGGGTTTGGATTGATCTCTGCATCACAGAACCAGAGAGTTCAGCGCTGCAAGAGGCTTCCAGAGGTCACCTAAGTCCAGCCTCCCATCCTAAAACAGAATTTTAAGTGTGTTAGGACACTGAACTCTGGATTCAAAATATCTGAAGTCATAACTCAGTCAAACATTACAACGCAGATAACTTCAAACACATGTGTCATCTCAGCATGGGGCTGCTCACATGGCTGAAATTAAGCACATGTAAGTGCCTCCTCTGAGCCCTGAGTGGGGTTTGGGCCCAGTTGTTTATTTAATTCAACACCTTGTTTTTAAAGTCCCTTCATTAAACACCAGGATATACATGAAATACTCTCTTTTTTTTTTTTTTTACCCCCACTGCAATTTAATAGAGCTCAGTGAGACCAAGCCTTGCCTTGCTCTCTGCAGTGCACTTCTGCACATCCCCAACCACAACAGGACATCGAGACTCAACTTACTTTATCAACCCATCCTCCATGTAAATGTCTGCATAAAAAGACTGGTCGTCATTAACTATTTTACCACCTTTGATCAGCAGACGATCGCTCTGCAACAGAAGGAGACACAGCACAAGGCACAATTATTCAGGGAGAAGGCTGACAAGCCTGCAGTGTCACTCCAGAGATGAAAGGGGAGGTGAAGGCATCAAGCCCTGCATTATTCACCAGCGCACGTCAAACCACGAGTCAACCCTCCGCACTTTCAACTGGAGAGATAAAAAATGTTTCATCGCGGCCCCGGGTCCTTTCATCACACCAGCGATCAAAGAAACCATCAGAACGGCAAAGGAGGGGGTTTATTGGCAGCTCCACTCCTACCTGCAGCTTGGCACCACCACGTGCAGCAGCAGCAGCAGCATTAAATAATCGTGGGAGGGGCGTGGAAGGAGCCACATCTCTATTTTTTGATGCACAGTTTCCTATGTGTGCACCCACACAAGCCGAGTCACCGCTTGGCTCAACGTGAGGAGCCGACTGCTGTCAGGGAAGTGGCCCAAAAGTCTGTTGCCAGGGGTTACACAACACAAACAGCCTCCCCTGGTCCAATTTAGTGATGTCTCCACGCAGTGGATCCTCGCTGAGCCCTTCCAGAGCTCCCCTGCACAAGCAGATGGGAGGCGAGCACGGGATCAGCACCCGGAGTTTGTCAGAAGGATTTACAAGATCCCCTCAAATCAGAAGACCCTTTGGCAGGACCAGGAAGGTTATTATAAAAAGGCAGCTATCAGGCAACGTGATTTTATCACAGCACGGGGCACAGCTCGCCTCTGCCAGATTTTAGGTCAAAAACAAATGTATCTTTTTTTTTTGGTGTTTTTTTGCAGTAGCCATCAACAAGAGTAGCAGCCATCAACACACTGCAGAGCTCTGGGTGGGAGGAGAGTTAAAAAGGGGCTGCTGCACCCCCCTGATCCCTCCATTCCCCACATCACAGATGCACTTTTAAAGCAGATGACTATTTAGGGCAAAGCACACACGTGTTATGCAGGGTTTGGTTCGAACCACACCTGGGCCCCCCCGGAATCTTGCACTTGTACTTACTGTGATTCTTTTTCCTCCTCCCAAAAACCGCCCTTGGGAGAGAACAAAGCGATCCCAGCACAGCCAAAGGCTGGGGGAACCAAAAGCTGACTTTAACGAGGGGTGGGAAGCAGGAATTTAATTCAGAGGTGCCCTGAACTTATAGAAAATATATATAATACAGTGACAGTGGTGCTCAGGGCCCCTATCTTGCATCAGCTACTGATTTATACCATTATATCCATCTTTTATACAACTGCTGAACATCCATGAGATGCTAAGTCCTTCTCCCTCTTTTTTTCCCCATCTCCTTCTTCCTCCTGCTGACACAGGAGACTTTCCCTGGGTAAAGCCACCGACTCCAAAACCAAAAAAAAGAAACCCAGGAAATCCAGGAGCTGCTGCCAACGCCAACAAGCCTGGATGAATTAACGTGGGGAGTGAAAAACCCATCTTACAAGGCCAGCCTACGTGTTTACCACTTCCAGAAGCACTGCAGTACTGATGCCACCTCCAGAGCAGGCTCCCTGTGCCATTAAAATGCGGGAGTTTGGCCTTGGATGTCACCCCCAGCCCGAGTCCCAGCGCACTGGGCACCAGTTAGGGAAGAAGAAGGAAAAATAGATGTGGATAGCGGCCACAAAAACGCAGCCTGGAGCATTTTAATGACGCTTCTGCTAACCACCAGGGCTGCTGCTGAGGATTTGGAGGGTCTGAGACGAGGGTGAAACCTTCCTGCTCGTCTCCAGCACCCTGGAGACAAAAGCACAGGGAGTTTTGTGGGAGGCCCTGCCGCTGAATCCGCCTCGTTCACCCTGTGGATGCAGAGAAACCAGGGCAGCCACACATCCACTATCCTCCTTCTTCAAGGCTGGTCATTCCAGGTTTATACCACAGCAAATAAGGGCAGAATGTGATTTTTTTTTTCCCCATCCCTTCGCAGGAGGGTTGGGCTCACACAACGTAAATCAGAGCGTTCAGCCAGAAGAAAAATGCGTCACGTTCCTTGAAGCCCCTGACAGGGGTCCAGGCAGGAACCCCCATCTCTCATTTAAACAGCTTTTTAAAACTCTTTACTGTTGGATCTTGGGAGGGGAAACTACCTCCCTACACCCCCTCCCCCAAAAAAATATAATTAAAAAAATAAAATTTAAAAAAAGGATGCTTCATTTATCGCAATTCTGTGCATCCCACCGCTGTAACTGTCCAACCCGGCGGCTCCTGCCCAAAATACAACACGTCAAAGCCCCGCTCCAGAGCTCCCTTTCCTGCCCCCGAGGATGAGGAAGGAGGACGAGGATGGGTGTGTCCGTGGGGCTGGGCGAGGAGCGCCTGCCAAGGAGAAGAAACTCTCGTGTCCAAAGGGGAAAAAAAAAAAAAAACAACAAAAAAACCCCAACAAAACCAAAAAAACAAAACCAACCAGCGGCTCCAGCAGCCCGTTAGACGGGAATGTCTTATGTAACCAAAAGTTGGTACCCTTGGATCTGCAATACCTGCCCTAAATCGGCTCCCACAACAAGGAGACCGAGGGAGGGGTTGGGATTTTATATAACGGCTCCTTCCCTGCTCCCCCAGGATCGCTCCGAGACCTGCGCCTTGCCAGAAGCTTCTTGGGGGGGAAAAAGGCGATCCTGGACCATCCCCGGGCGGGGATGGAGGGGTTCGGGCTGATCCCCCCCCACCCACACCCACCGCCCGGAGCCGGGATGGGGCGGGTGGGGATGGAGCACAAACCGGGGGCACCGAGCCCACCCCGGGAACGCACCCAGGGATGGGAGAGCCCCCCGGGGGCAGGGAGAGCCCACCCTGGGCACACACCCAGGGCAGGAACCCCTCCCTGAGCACACAGCAAGGGTTGGGGGGGGGGGTCCTTCGAGGGCAAACACCGAGCCCACCCTGGGCACACAGCGAGGGCAGGGACCCCTCCCTGGGCACACAGAGAGAGGGCATCGTGCCCACCCTGGGCACACCCCGAGGGCCGGGAGAGCCCCCCCGGGGTCGGCAGAGCCCATCCCAGGCACCCGCCGAGGGCACCGATCCCCCCGCCCGGGGATCCCCGCGGTACCGCGGGGGCGATGCCGCCCAGCCCGCCCCCGGCCGGGGCTCAGCATCCCTCCCCGGCTCTACCGACCCCGGCCCCCCTCCCCCGAGCCCCCCCCCGGGCGCTGCAGCACAGGAAGCGCCGCATTATCCCTGATCCCATTATCCTGCCCCAGCCCCGCATCGCTCCGGCACACAAAGGGCTCCATCCCCGCGCACCCCTCCCCCTTCCCCGCCGCTATTCCACTCACCGTGATCCGCGGGATATTTTTCTTCCCCTGATAAGACATCTTGGGAAAAAAATCAACCCCCGGTTGCGTTTATGCAATAACG
>NW_020957194.1:22723-27939 GCF_003031625.1 Empidonax traillii | reverse complement strand
AGCCCCCCCACCCGCCCATCCCGAGGGATGCGGACACCCCCCAGTCCATCCCCCGACGGGGATGTGAGACCCCCAGGAGGAGAGAAGACGACCCCTCCCAGCCCGAGGGCTGTGGACACCCCCAATCTATGCCCCGCCGGGGATGCGAGACCCCCGGGAGAAGTGGAAATGACACACTGCCCCAAATTCTGGGGGATGCGGACACCCCCATCCATCACCTAGCCCCGAAGGGACTGTGAGACCTCCTGGAGGGGAGGAGGTGACCCCAGCATTCCCAAGGGATGCAGACACCCCCAAACGACCCCGCCGGGGCTGCGAGACCCCCGGGAGGAGAGGAAACGACCCCTCCCATCCCGGGAGATGCGGACACCCCTATCCATCCCTCGCCGGGGATGTGAACCCCGCCGGGAGGAGTGGAAATTACACCACCAGCCCCTAATTCCCAGGGGATACGGACACCCCCATCTATCCCCCTCCCCCGGGGCTGTGAGAGCCTCGGGAGGAGAAGAAACGACCTCCCCATCCAGGAGGATGTGAAAACCCCAATCCAAACCCCGCCGGTGTGGAAAGCACCGCCTTCCGTCTTCTTTGTCCCCACCCTGCCCCTCCTGGCGCTCCCCATCAGCCAATTTTAGGGGAGAAATGAAGGTTTGAAGCCGCTCCCGATCAGCAGACCGGGGGTGTGTGTGGGGGGGAAGGAACCCAAGGTTTGAAGCTGCTCCCGGCCTTTTGCTTTCCCAGTCTGCCTTTTCCCACTCCTTGTCCAAAAAAATCCATCCCAGATCCACCCTCCCACCCACACACACCTGAGGTCACTAACCTGAGCTTTTAGTGCCAGGGAAATGTGGGCTCAGAGCTACACACCCAGGCGTGGGGGTTGGGGGGGTCCTCTCCGGTCCCTCCGGCCATTCCTTACTATTCCAGTGCTGCCAACTCCGTGTTCCATCTTTCAGTCACACTTGGAGCCTTAAATTTCTCAGGCCCTGAACTCCATAAGCTGGTACTTCAAGGAAAGAAATGTGTTAAACGGCGTAAATATTTTCCTGATTATTCGCGGTGCAGGGATAAGCCGGGAATTAGGGAGCAGGAACGTTCCTCTGGCAGCAGCTGTGCTGGGGGAAAGGCACAACACACCTTTTGGAGGAGCCATAAATAGCACAAATCCATTGCTGCTTGAAGGCTGTGACAGAAGAGCTGATGACCAAAGACTTACCTTCTTCCCTCAGCCACGAGGGGATTTCCCATCACACCGAGTTTCTCTCCTGTCGCGAAATGTGAACGATCTTTACGTCCCCACCACGTGAAGAAACGAAACCTTTGGTATATGTTTGAAATAAATAATTATAAAGGCAACATCTGTTCAAAGAGATGCCTGTCAGGACCCTCGAGCTACAAGGAAAAGAGTCAAGGAGCTTCTCCTGGCTGTAGGTGGGACACCAGGCAGCGTTAAGGAGCTTGATATGCCAATCAGTTAATATCCAATTAGCAGCAAATGAAAAAGTGGCTCATTATGACAGGGGCAAAACGATTCATTTGTTAGCCTGTAGGGCTTTATTTTGACTTTTAATGATTAGAATAGACAGTACTAAAGGAGTTCCCCTGCCCCTCTGATCCGTGCTGGGAGAAGTTTTGAAAAGCTCAGCAGGTTTTTCGCCCGGAACGTGGAAGCGAGAATCTGCATCAGATCTCTAAATTTAGGCAGTGCAACTGTTCCTTTTCTGTCTTTAATGCCAGTTAAAGCACCAACATGATCAAAACCACGAGCATGGGCCCAGGAAACCATCCACCCCATCTCCCACGGGTCCTGTCTCCCTGCTGAAAGCTGGGCACCAGCAGTGCTGGGAGAAGAAACAGAAACCCTTGAAGGGTGATGATGTTCTCAGCACACTGACCCATCTACAGCCCCTTAGAAAGCTATTTCAACTGCTTTTTTTTTTTTTTTCTTTAAAAAAAGGGCTGTCCTTCCAGCTCCATTCCACCAGTATGGCCCAGTTTTGCTCCCTTTTAGCAAAGAGCTAAAAGGTTGTCAAAATACCTAATTTAAAAATTATTATAAATGGAGAAAACTGACTTATTTAGCCTTGCTGAACAAAGGTGTTTATACCTGTTGTATAAACACACTTAAGGGAAGGAGAAGAGCTAAAGGGTGATGTTGGGATGAGAAAAAGTTGGGAACAGAGTCTGGAATGACTGAGGTGTATCCTGCTCTTTTTGGCTGGTTCTGATGGGGCTTGCAGCAAAAAAAAAAAAAAAAAAACTTCTTGCATGTTAAAATTGGTCTAAATTTGTCTTCTGGAGAGGTCTGGAGGGAAGATGGCACAAGAATACAAGAATCTCTGTGCAGTGCTAATCTGTGCTGAAATAAATCAGCCCAGGCATCAGTGGAAATCAATTTACATCAGCTCTGAATCCTAACTCGCAGATTCTGGGAAGCACTTACTTGGCAAAGCATTTTGTATTCCCACTGTGGAGCTGCTGGATGGTTGGGGGGAAAAAAAAAATAAATTATTAAAAGAGTTTCTTCCTCTGTGGAATTTTAGTGTGATGGCAACAAACCCCACAGAATTCCTGCAACACCCAAGTGCTTTTCCTCCTACTGGATTCTTAAAGGTTTATCCAAAAGGATATTTTGCCATGAAATTAAAAAAAAAAAAAAAATAAAAACCACCTTTCAAATGGAAATAATATACATTTTTTAAGTGCAGTGGAAAGATGAGAGATGGATTTGAGGCATTCCTGGAAGGATCTGAAATTCCAGCTCTGGATTTCCCTTTGGACTTGTCAGACACAAATAATCCCATTCCCTGCTGGAGAATCCCCCCTCCCAACCTCAGTGAGGGTCTTGGTGCCCCCATCAGAGGCAGCAGGACTGGGCCAGGAGAGCTTTCAGGAGTTCACCCACCAGGAATTCACCCCAATCTCCTGTCATGGTTCTCCCCACTCTGATTTCTCAAGGACTCGAAAGGAATTTCCCACGGATCCAGCAACCCCCTGCACCTCAGGAAGTGTTGGGAGCATTAAATCCAGGCTGATCCGTGGCAGGAGGAGTTACATCTGTCCTTCCCAAAACCATGATGAGAGAACTGTCCATTATTAATCACTGTAAATTAAATTACAAGGGGGGGGGGAGTACCTGCCAATGAGCATCTTTTGTTTTGTTCTCTTGGATGAAAAAAAATAAATGTCATCATATGGAAATGACCATCCAAAATCATCCAACTTCTCAGAGAGAAACAGCTTGATTGGTTTTGAACCCAGACTATTTTTGGGTTACAAGGGGGAGATTCACTTTCTGGTCACACAAACAGGTCGATAAAAACGTGCGTTCGATCTGCAAATTAAAATTAACCTTCCAATTGATTTCGTTTCATCTGCTGTCCCAGGAAACCTTCGGGAGGTTCAGAAATAACCTTTTAAAGAGGCTGTTGCTGTCGTGGGGTGTTTTGTCCTGAGCCTTTCAGGTGCATCAAATGGAATTGGCCTTAAACAAGCCCAAGCTGCTGCTCCCCAGTGAATTTACCAATCATGTCATGCAATCAGGAACCAGCCATCCCTCTTCAGGGTTCTAGACAGGGCTTGCTCTGTCAGGGCTTGTACAATTCACAGCAAAAAAATGTGCTGTCCTCTCCAAAGCACTCACAGGCACTGTCCTGCTGTGCCCTCCCTGCACTATAAAGGTGGAATTTCTGGAACAAAGGCACGGGATGTTCGGGCATCGCTGCCACTGCCTCGCCCTTTCACCCTCCTGGTATCCCCAGGGCCCTGGGAGGCACGGGGAGGGGCTAAGAAATGCCTGTTTTCAGGGATCTGCACGGTTTCTTGCCATTATTTAGGGCTAGATGGTCTGCAAGAGGTCCCTTCCCACCTTGGCTGTGATTATAATCCCTTCTCCTTCCCCAAAAACCGCTCATTCCTGCATCAAAGGGGGGGTACTGGTAAATTCTGGATATGAAACCACCCCCCAAGACCCCACTGGACGTGTGGAAAAGCGGATTGGGGGCTCTGAGAGGGATGCAGGAAGTTAAGAGGACTTTGGGATTGGTGCCCATCAATGTTTTGGCTTTTTGCCACAGTCAGATAAAACCATCACGACCCACTGGAAGAACATGCAAGTCATGCTCCTTGTAGGATTATTTTGCAAGCAGTGGTTGTGGAAACAAGGCTAGAAAAAATTGCAGGCATTGGAGCAAATTGAACTCAGAACTGCATCTCCAGCTGTCTGGAACAGCTCCTTTGTTTTACACAACAGTTCCATTAATGTTCCAGAGTCTGTGATTATTTGAGCTCTCAACAACATCCTGTTATTCATTATTTCTCTCCAGGAACTAACAGCCACGATCCTGAGAGCTTTGAGGTTTTAGGAAGAAGTCCAGTCATGTCACAGTGTTTTGCAAGCCAGTCCCCTCCTGTCAACCCTAAAATAAAAATATTTTCCCACTCTCTTGTTTGTCCATTATTGTCACTTATTACAATAGGCTTTGTTGATTTAGACCAGCAGTTTACACACAGTTCCCTCCTTTTCCCAAAGGCCCTGGAACAGGGATGGAAAAAAAGGGATGTAAAGGTGCTCAGGGGAGCCACCTGAATCACTGGAGGAAACAAGGGGAGGTTCCAGCAGCTCCAGAATCAGCCAGCAGCAGTGGGACCAGGGAAGATGACGGAGTTCAGATGGGAAAGAGAAGCACAGGGAACTCTCCAAGGCCTGGCAGATGGAAGCAGCAGAGCCTGGCTCAGCTCTGAGCTGCAGACCTGTTGAATGGGTCACGCTGTTCTCCAGAGGCTGAGCTGCAAACGCTGCTGAAAGTGAGCCTGAGCCTTCCTGGTGCCCCCAGAGATGATCTTAACCCTGAATGATGAGGCAGCAATGACCCAGAGGCAGCACATGATAGATGCCTACAGAATGGCCTGGTCAGGACAGGCACAAGGAGATTTGATTACCCTTATCTTGGCCTGCAGGACAATATATTGCTGTTTAATGTGGAATAATTACATTCCCTTTTGCATCCTCTTGACAGTTAAGACCTCAGAAAAAAAAAATAGCTTGTCCATCCTTGCTTTGTTAATTATTCCAGTGGAGATTAAGACAAGATCTCTCTATAAGTGACAGAGAGGATGACTCTGGTTTAAAGCCACAAAGCCAATTTTACCTGCTGAGGATTTAAACCATTGATTCAAGCTTTGGGGGCAGTCAGCTGGAAAAACAAAGCTAAAACATT
>NW_020957194.1:8082-22395 GCF_003031625.1 Empidonax traillii | reverse complement strand
TAGCTTGTCCATCCTTGCTTTGTTAATTATTCCAGTGGAGATTAAGACAAGATCTCTCTATAAGTGACAGAGAGGATGACTCTGGTTTAAAGCCACAAAGCCAATTTTACCTGCTGAGGATTTAAACCATTGATTCAAGCTTTGGGGGCAGTCAGCTGGAAAAACAAAGCTAAAACATTCCTGCAACATAAAGTGCCAGTCCACAGCATGTCATTCATCACAACACACTGCACTCACCCAAACACACACAGCCCCTCACAACACCATCCACTGGCATCAGTGTTTTGTAAAGCTGATGAGAAACAACTCAAATGTTTTTGCACCATCCCACTATTTCATATGCTCAGTTAATATTTATACCACAACCTTTAAAAATAGAACCAAAAAAACACACTTTAAAAAAAAAAATGTCATTAATATCCTGTGTGGATTCTGATTTTTCACAATGTTGTACTCGAAGTTTTTATTATGCTGGTACCATTTAATCAGAAAATAATTGATCTTTTCAGAATTAACGTGTCACCTGCTTGTGCTTCTGTCTGTCCCACAGGACATCAAATTGTCCAAAATTAGTCCTTAAAGTGTCCTGAATTGCAGAACCTTTGACTCCTCAAGATGAAAAGGCCCTTTATCCTTGAGATGCACCTTGATTAGTCCAAGGAGACTAATTAATCATGGAAAGCTACTCCATTAGTAGGCACTCCAACCTGGTCAAAGCAAACCTCGGGCGTCTGGAGTGGCAAACTTTTGTCTGGGTTTGGAAAAATCAGGCTTGGAGCAGCGTGGGGCACATCCCCCTCCTAATTAAGGACCTGTGCAAAGCTGGGCCTGCCTCTGTGAGCTCAGGAGAGCAGCCCACGGGTGGAAATGGGGTGGATGGAGCCCTGGGGTCTCTGCAGCAGGGGCTGATTCAGGCAGGATGAGCCCCTGTTTCCTATTTTTATAATATGACCTCCAGCAATACTTTCTGCAAGCAGGGGGAAAGTGATGAACGAGCCCACATTCTGAATTCCAGGCAGATTTCTGCCCTGTCCATGCAACCCATGTCAGTATTAAAAATCAGGAGGCACATCCCTAGGAACAGTTTCCAGGAGGAAGAACTGCTCTAAACCCCGCTGGGAGAAACTCCTGCCCAGAGCCAGGAGTTCATCAGCCTGCTGGTGGCTTTTGCTTCATTCATTCCTGCTCTTCCAGCCTCTGCAGAGGAGGCAGCATTGTCAGAGGAGTGTTGCACAGCTCAGCTCTGAATAAAGCTCGTTTAAATCTATTTATTGACGAAAACCAAGTGGGCACAATCAGCCAGACCTCTGGGTTCAGTGGGTTTTGCCTCGGGAAGGGGGTGGGCTTTATGACACCCTGGCACATGTCAGAGAGCGAGAAAATAATCTTCAGGAGTCTTAAAAACCCGGGAGGAGCTCGGTGGGGTTTTTAGGAGAAACGCCACATTCCCGTGAAAGTCCCAGATCCTCCCGAGACAAAAATTCCCACCGTAGCCAGAGGCCCTGCTTAAAACCGGTGCTGAAATACAGCTCCCAGGGGTCACTCCGGTGCCTGGGAGGAGGGGTAGGAGTTTCCCCCTGGAAGAATCCTGCAGGGATTTGATCCCCTGGAGGTGGAGGCTCATTGATGCTCTTTTTTTCCTCAACAATCGCATTTGTGAGCTGCATTCGCCGCCTGGGTGGGGCATTTCCCTGCCCTTATGCGGGGAGGAGCAGAAAAGTCGGGGTCTCTCCCCAAACACAGGGCGGGGAGGGGAAGGGAAGGGTGTTTTTGGGTGCAGGGGTGGGGTGGCGGAGCTCCTTTCTTCTTCTGCCCCCTCCCCGTGGGCACTCACAGACCTGCAGAGAGGTCTGGAGAGAAGGCTCCGGGAGAGACGCTGCTTCCCACAGGCTGCCACATGGATGTGAAAGCTGGGTGGGAAAGGATCCCTCCCCTCTGCAGCCTGTGGCGTGCTCGAGTTCACCTCACACACACACACACACACACACACACACACGCACACACGCGTATATAAATATATGCACCCACCTTGTCGTTCAGGTTCTGCAGCGCCTCCTTCCCCGTGGCACTCCTGATCTCCACCTTTCTCCCGAAATCAACAGATGGTTCCCCTCCCTTCCCGCTCTGCCTGGAATACACGGACTGAGCATCCGGACCCAGGTGGGCAACGTCCTTCTGCTTCGCCACCACTTTGTTGCATCCCCGGCCCACCGAGAGCGAGTCGAAGTCGATGGTCTTGTTCTCCAGGGAGCCTTCCACCGGGCAGAACATGCCACAGAATTTCTGCCGGGGCTTGGGGCTGCCCGAGCCCAGGTTTTTGAAGAAGGCTGGCACCTCTTCTTCCTCGCCCTGCCGCCCGTTCTGCTTCCTCTCAGCCATGGCTCGGGTGCTCTCCCTGCCGAGGGGGGAATAACGACAGCAGTAACCAGGAGGGTCCTTCACTCACACACACACACACACGCGGGGAGAGGAGAGGAGAGGTGGGGGGAAGAAAAGGAGGAAGAGATGGGAAAACGATGGCTCTGGGTCCTAAAGACACGGCAGCATCAGCTGCAAAGGGCTGTGCCCCGCAGGTCCCCTGCCCCCATCGCAGCCACCGTCCAGCCTGTGGCTCTTTGATGCAGCGCAAAGTTGAGGGGAAAAGGATGGGGCAGATCCTGCTGCAGTCAAGGGAGGAGGTTTCAAGTTCCCAGCATCCAGATGGGGAGGGAGGGAGGGAAAAGGAGGGAGAGAGAGAGGGGGGGGAAAAAATAAAAAAATAATAGTAAAAAAAAAAATGCTCACTCTGCAGCAGAAACTGGGGACTGCTCCGGAAGTGATGCGAGCGGTGAATTGGCAAATGGACTCGATCAGGTTGGAGCAGCAGCCCCCCTCACACCCACCCACCCACCCACCCCACCCGCTCCCCCTCCCCTTCCCCGGCGTGCGGCCCGTGGTCCAGGGAGGTGATGGGCACCCCGTCCCTCCCCGCAGGGCAGAGAGGGGCTCTGCCCTCCTCCCTTCCCCCCACCCCCTGCCCTGCCTCCCCCAGCCCCGCCATGGTGGGGCCGGGCACTCCAGCCCATTGTTCCTCACTTTTCCCAGCGCGGCGGAGCCGGAGGGCGGGAGCAGCCGGGATGGGGTCGGTGGGGATGGAGCGGCGATGCTGACTCAGCTCCCCGGGCTCTGGGGCATCGCCGGTGCGGACCCTCCTCGCGGGGGAGGGGGGGGAAAGGGCTGATTGATGGCACTGGAGAGGGGATGAGAGAGAGAGAGACAGATGGGAGAGGGGTGTGGGAACCGGGGGACGGAGGGAAACGAGCCGGACGAGCGGGGCTTACCTCCCGGAGCCGAAATTAGTGACCTTGCGAGTCAATTAAAGGCTCTGCAGTGGCGGGAGCCCCCCGCCTGTCCCTGCGGGGGAGCAGGGGAGGCAGCCAGAGGCGGAGGGCAGGTTTGCAGAGGAGGAGACAGACCCTGCCCGTGGTGACAGTGACGGTGACGGTGACCCTGCACTGGGCGCGGGAGAGAGGGGAGATGGGGGCAAAGGGGAGAGGGGAGATGAGGGAGAGGGGAGATGGAGGAGAGGGGAGATGGGGGAGAGGGGAGATGAGAAGCAGAGAGTAGATGGGGGTAAATGGGAGATGCGGCCCCCCGGCTGTCCCGGCCAGGGGACCGGCGCTGTCCCTTCAGCACCACCCGCGCCCGGCCCGGGGGGGTCGGAGCTCCAAACCCCTGCCGAGCTCCAAAGCCAGCCCAGCTCCGCCTGTCTGGGATCCCCTTTTACCTCTTCCCTGGGGTTTGTCCCTAAATGAGCCGTTCCGGGCGGGGGGGAGGGCTGGGGTCACTCCCGAGGGGCTGCTTTGGGCAGAGCCCACCGGGCCCCCTGAGACCCTCGGGATGTGGGGGCAGAGACATTTTCGTCACAAAGGTAAGAGGTGCAAGCACGCAACGGGCTTAGCGGGGCTGCCTCCACCTGATACACGTTATTCACGTGTGATCTGGGGCCTTTGGGCTAATCCACATGCAATATTCCTGCAGCCCAAAGCCCGTGGCCAAGCTGGTTATTACCATGCATTATTCATTGATCTGCATCTTTGCACATGCATACATTAATTGTTAATTGAGAGGCATCTGTGTCCAAATGGCCACTAAGCACCTCTGCAAGATTAAAAACAAAAAAACAAAACAAAAAAAAACCAAACACACCACCCCAAAACACTTAGAGCAATAAATGAAGATACATTTAAAGAGTAATAATCTCGGAGCCTTCTCTCCCTGCGAACCACACCCAAAACAAGGCCTTTGTACCAAAACACAGAAAACCACCCCAGCCAAGGTCACAACTAAGTGAAGCCCTGTAATAAATGCACAGCACAGTGATAAAAGACTCCAGACTAAAAGGAAAGGACTAAGCCTGCAGCTTGGCCCTGAAGGATGAGGGTGATGTGCTCTGGTAACTAATGAAGGAGGGAGGAATCGACAGCCCCACCTCCTTCCCCTTCTGGGACCGTCCAGGGGCTGCAGCCACGCTGATCTCAGGTGCTTGGTGGGGGGATTGGAGGCCAGCAGATGGTCTCCCAGGTACACACAAGTGCTGTATTATTAAGGGTTTATAAATATTAATTGCCACGGCATGGCTGATCAGGAGCTGCAGCGAGCGCTGACAGAGGCTCCAGCCTGAGCAAAGCCTGGAAGTGATTGTGCTGACACGTTCTGCACTGCCTTCAGTTAGCTGGGGGTTGTATTTCCAGTCCTGCTCAGGGGAAGTCTGTCAAAAGACCCCTCCCAGGCTGATCTGACTGCCCTCATGGGTCAAAGCAAAGGGGATTTGTCACCCCTAAGGAACTTCCAGCACCCCAAAAGAATCAGATAGATCAGATTCCCATCGACTTTGTGGTCATTAAAAGAGCATAGGGGGATGCAAGTTATATTTCAGTTTGAGTTTGCAGCTCCACAGCACAGTTAGTAATATATTAAACCAGCAAGATTTTTTTGCCCATGCTCTAAGCATGGAAATAACCACATCTTGCTGAAAAATCCCTGGGATCTGATAACCTGGGTGTTTAATAACCCCATAGGTTGTCTGTTTTGCACTGAGAACCACACAAATCACTTTGAAAATGACGCCGACCCTCATCTGAATTTCAGAATCCCAGGATCAATATGAAAGTTCCTGAGAAAACAGCTCATTCTTGGTCCTACAAAGGTGGAGAAACACTGGAGTTACCTGAGCACCACCTGAGAAATGAATCAGGGCAGTTGGAGTCACACATTTAGTGTCCCTGCAGCAGCTCTGTATTCTGACCCTGTAATGAGTACTAATTAGTTCTTGCAGTATCAGTTACAGGGTCTCCAGTTTTCCAAAAGCTGTGGCTTTCCCATCCCTGGAAGTGCCCAAAGCCACGTTGGAGCAACCTGTGCTGGTGGAAGGTGTCCCTGCCCCTGGCAGGGGGTGGAATGAGCTGAGCTTTAAGGTCCCTTCCAACCCAAACCACTCCATGATTTTCAAAGAGAAGCTGAACAAAGCTTGAATAGAAACCAAGAGCCAAATTTCAGGGATGCTCAGGGCATCCTGCCTGGCACAGCCTGTGCTGTCCACAACATTTAACAGCCCTTAAAAACACCAACCTGTTGCGTGGGCCACTGCAATGGTCTGAATTTCAGCCACCTTCCCTCTGTCTGGCTGTTGCTTTACCTACTGCTGCTCCCTGTAATTTTAATTTCCTAAGGTGCAGGCTCAGCATCAAGAGGTGGCAGTGAATAACTGCGCTTCCAGAATATTCCTGCAATATTAAGAACCAAGCCCAACCCTAAAATGCTTCGCTGGGTTGCAATTGTTCTGGCAGAGCACAAAAAAAAAAAACCAAAAAAAACCCAAACAAAACAAAACTGAAAGGCCAAGTTGTCTACAGAGAAATCATTAACCAAGTTCCCTCTGGGATATGATAATTGCTGGAGGGGCTGACAGCTTTTCTTGGCGTCGGCCACTCAAAGACGAGACACATTATTTCAGAAACATTAAAGGCCAGAAAGAAGAAAGTCCTTTGATAAACGAGTAAAAAAAAAAAAAAAGTCCATTCAAACGCTGGGACAAAGCTCATTTATTTCCAGGGTCCTTTTTTTTTTTTTAATTCCTATTTATCCTGTGCCTCACATTTTTCCTTTATGGGTTTGTCCTCAGCCAACGTGAACCAGCCCTGGCGAATTTCTGCCAGTCAAGGTTTGGTGCCAGTGGCTTTTGGCCCGTGAAAACAGATGGTCTGAAAGCCACGTTGTGCCCACCTTGCCCACGGCCAGGAGTGCAAATATTTAGTCCATTACAAGGGGGATTTTCCAAAGGCACAGCTGGGAATCAGGCACACAATTCCCGTGGATTTCCAGAGGGAGCGGGAGAGCCCCATCAAAAAAAAAATCTCTCCTTCCTAATTCAGCGTGTGAAAGGTACCAGCCTGCCCTGAAATCAGATTTTTCTCAGTTATTCCCAAGGTGATAATCATGGACAGAAGCAATAGGAATCTCACTGAACCATTCAGGATTTAAAAACAAAACTCCCCAGCAGAACTGGTTTCCTTGTGGCCCTTAAGTGACGTTTGGGAGCCCTGGAAAAGCTGGATTTCAGCTGAGGGCTGAGGATCTGTTCTTCCAGACAGCGTCATTAAGAGGGCTCAGCCATCTAACCACAGAAAGGCATCATTAAATATTCACATTTCCTCTCAACACCTCTCTCGATGTGACAGCTCCTGGCTCACCACCACCACCACCACCATCCCTGCTGGACCTGGGGGCTCCACAGGAAATAGCTCTTGATTTATGGGCTGGAATTGCCTCCAACTGTGCCAGCATTTTTTTTCCCAGAAGGACATTTTTCCTGATCTTTCGCTATTGCAACACGGCTTCAAAAAAAGACCTTCCAAGCCAGGGGAGCTCTGGCCAAAAACAAAAATGAGTTTGTGCCCTGGCAGTGGGAGCTCCTCACCGTTCTCCATGTCCCACTGCAGGCACTCCAGAGCTGGGATCCACGTGGATCACACACCTCCTGAGCCCTGCTCCTAAATAATGAGGACAAAAAAATAATAGCAAGGGTCAGAAGGCAGAGCGTGTGGCCTGTGGATGAGTCACTCTTGGAGTGCTGCAGCTCTCTGGGTTCCTCTGGGACAGGACACAGCAGCACTAAAAATAGAAGTCAGCACTAAACTCGAGCTGAGAACAGCCCCAGACTTGGGATGGACAAATACTACTTGGATTAATCTGCCAACACGTATCAAAGATGATGTCCAGCCTCACCTTCCCTTCCTGCCCCTGCTCCCTCGTGGCAGTTCTTACAGCACTTCCCACGAGGGGAAACTGCCTCTCATTTATTGAACTGGAACCCCTTAAACACAGCACAGTAACATCCTGGGACATATTTACCCTCAGCACAGGGTGATGGGCTCAGAAAAGGCTTCCCTGGGCGCTGGAGCCGGGTTTGTGCCCCCAGAGGCAGCGATTTAATCCACACTTGGATCAGAACTGCCTTGAGAATATTCATCACACGTTCAGAAATTCATCCCCCCCCCTCCTCATCAGAGACTCAAAGCTCCTCCCTGCAGATTTCTGAGCTCCACAAGTGAAAAGAAAAGGGAGGGAGGGACCATCCAAGGCTCCAGGTGAGGAAGGGGGGCTGGAGGAGAACGCCCAGGTGAGTGCAGGTGGTGTTGATGATTCTGTTCATCAGCGTCAGTGGCTCAAACCTCTGCCAGTTCACAGCACAAAAGCATCTTACCCTTAAGCTGCACTAAGCAGCTTCCCCCCCCCCCGTGTTTGGTGCTGGCTTTAGAGCCTATTTTAAACCTGTCTGCACAGGTAGGCATTTCAAACCAGCTCTGAACACACTGCTGGTCACGTCTGCATTTACAGTGACCCATTTGGGGAACCCGAGGAGAGAGAAAAAACCTCCTAGGCTGCAGATAAATACATTTTCGTGCTTTACTCTGCGATAAAAGTGCCAGCCAGAGGCAGAGGGAATTGCTACACTGGAAATCCAAAGGACATCGTGGCCAAGCAGGTACCATTTCCACCTGGGAAAACGGGGAATAACACTATAAAACCCAGATTTCCAACCAGTGCAACACTTCCAAGTGAAACCAGGTAGAACTAAAGCTTCACACATGCTCCAAATCACTGTGGCAGCGGGCCATGAGCTGGATAATATTATTAACACAGAAGCAGCAACCTTTTCCCAAGGGTCTCAAGAATTCCTTGGTGGCCACCGTTCCAAGGGAACTGGGATTTGCTTCCGTGGCAGAAGGAAGGACGGGAAGGACAAACAGCTTAAACCGAAAACTTCACGCTGGGAATTTGGAGGCAAAAACCAAACCAAGTCATCAAAGGCCACGATTTGGAAAGCAAGAAAAACCCCTTCTCTCTCATTTTTATCTTATCTCTCTTGTTCTTATCCCTTTTCCCTCTTCTTAACTCTTTTCTCCCTTGTTTTCACCCGTTTTCCCTCTTGTTTTCACCCCTTTCCTCTCTTGCTTTTACCCCTTTCCCATCTTGTTTTTACCCCTTTTCTCTCTTGTTTTTACCCTTTTTCTCTCTTGTTTTTACCCTTTCCCCTCTTATTTTTCCCTCTCCTCTCTCATTTTCACCAGGCTTTCTCCTCCCCCTGCTTGTGCTGTCTGGGGGGACCAACACAAACTGCTGAGCCACGTTGGGTGCTGCTGAATTTTAACATAGAGCTGAGAAGAAGCTCTAAGAAAAACGTGCCCTGGGCTGGTTTTTGGGTTTTTTTTTTGTTGTTTCTTTTTTTTTTTGCACTCCTCAGGCTCTGCTGACACAGCTTGCCAACCTCAGCAGCCCCAGCAGGAGAGCCCAGGCCCTGCTGAAGAGCCTTCAGCACCGAAAACCATTTGTCATTTCTGAAAATCTCATCTCATTTACGTTTTTCAGCAGTCAGGACAGACAAAGGCAGCATTATTAGCCTCGCTGGACACGGGGGAAATGAGGCAGAGAAATTCAAATTCCCCCCCCAAAGCGAAGCAGCAGCTCCTGACCATGGCAAGACACAGGGCCAGGCTCCTGCCTGTGTGCCCTGTTTGGGGATCCTCCTGCCCTCGCAGCTTTCCAGCCCTCATTTCTGGGCAGGACTAAGAGCAGCAGCAAGGAAAGGACTAAATTCAGTGCCAGCAGTGAAAGCCCAGCCCTCTTTGTGCTGCAGAGCCCGTTCAAGCCCTGCAGTTGCTGCTGACACGAACCAGTGTCCTCGTGTTGCACTTATTAAATAAATCTAATCTCATTAAACTGCATTACAAGCTTTTTTTTTTCATAAATCTGGGTTCCTCCCCGATCAGGCAGAGAATTAACTCCTGCCTGGCCTCTGCCTTTCACCCCCTGTGGCCTTGCAGAATGTACTCCTGGCAAAACCAGAGCACAGATGGAAACATCCCAGATGCTGCTTTAACACCCCCTAAACTCGGTGCTGGTGTCTCCAAAAGAGAACAAGTTGAATTTCCCTCCAACACCTGCTTTATGCACAGAAATACTTGCCTGAAATCATCCCCCAAAAGCCTCTTGTCATGAAATCCCAGGGTATCACCAGCTCCTGGAGGGGAGCAGGACCACGGGGTGAGGTG
This sequence comes from Empidonax traillii, assembly GCF_003031625.1. Taxonomy (NCBI): domain Eukaryota; kingdom Metazoa; phylum Chordata; class Aves; order Passeriformes; family Tyrannidae; genus Empidonax; species Empidonax traillii. Next base: position 12,802 of record NW_020957194.1, on the reverse strand, counting down.
CTGTGACATCCTCTGCGAAACAGCCTGTCCTGCCCTGGGATTCTGTTTTAATCATCCAAGGTCAAGGGCGGAACAGTTTGTTAAATAAACTCCAGTGAATCAAAATGTAAAATTTCAGGCTTCCATCCATCAGGAAACATCTCATCTGGGGGCTGAGCAAGGGTTGGTTTTGGTTTTTTTTTTTTTGTTTGTTTGTTTGTTTGTTTTTTTGTTTGTTTTGTTTTTTTTTAAAGTTGAGTTGTACTTTTTGTAGGATCAAAGGAAATATTTGCATAGAAAGATGTTCTGACTTCAAAATGAAGAACTGCACTTGCTTAAGATCACTGTGAATATTTTAACCCTTTAAAAAAATTCTCTCTCGAGCATTTTGACAACGGGCTCAAATCCATTTTGGCTCAGTAGATAGGTTTATGCTCAGCACATACAAGTGGATAAAGAATATTCCTCCTCTCCAGGATTTAATGCTCCACACTCCCAAGTCTGAGCCCCTCAACAAGCAGAATCCTCCCCAGGTCCATTAGAGCCTAATTAGCTTTTAATCTGGTTTTTTTTCCAATCATCCAGAGATAAAACAAACAAACAATCTCCCTCCAATTACTGCCCATTTTCTTTGTCCGACAGAAGCCAAGAAATTCACATTAGAGGGGGAAATATGCACAGAAATATTTCCTGTTTGCTCGGCAGAGCCGGGCAGGGGGACTGGAATCTCGAGGCTGCTTTGGCAGGTATGTGAAGCACATATTTGAGTGAGTCTTTACAAGCAAACCAGTCCCCCTTTAGCAGCTTGTTCTGTTCCACCCTGCACACACCAAAGCCTGGCAAGAGGAGCCTCAACATCAATTGTTTTGGGGAATGAAAACTCCGGTTCCCTGCTTGGCTTCACAACCGGCTCCCTCGGTGACCCCTGGCACCATCACTGCCTCCACCTGTGCCCAAGAAGTGCCAGAAATATTAATTACCTGCAACTGAGAGATTCCTTGATTCCTTAATGAGCAGAGAGTGATTTCAGATGTGTGGGGATCAGAGAACAAAAAAAAAAGACACAATAACGAGGTGAAGCAACTCAAGCAGCCTGCAGCACCCTGCACTAATTAATCAGCACCTCAAAAATCAGGCTCGAGAAGAAGGGGTGTTAATGTTTGCTAACAAAAGCAGGTGCACAAGCAAAATTCAAGTCAAGGCAAACCTTGAAAAACGTTTCACCGGCACCTGGAGGGCTGGATAAACGTTCAGGTCTGGTAGAAAAGATGCTCTAACTGAGGGTAAATCTCAGGCTGCTGGGAGGAAACGGTCCAAACCACTGGGAATGGGAATGGTCACCAGCTCCAGGAATAGTTAGGTTGGGAAGCTGGTTTGGCCCCTGCGTGGGGACACCAGGAATGTGCTCCCGGTTCCCCCCTCTTTGTGTGCAGAGCACACACGGCTCAGTTGCTGAGAGCGCCGAGACAAAAGGGAGGAAAGCTCGGGCTGACAAAGGAACCCCCGGCTAAAAAAAAGAAAAAAAAAAAAAAAAAACACCGTCCACTCAAGGGTTAACAAGGAAAGCGAGCCGTGAGGATGTTTGGAACAGCAGGGCATCAGCTGGAGCCCCGCACGGAGCCTTCCCCGCTGCCATTCATAACAAAATCAGGAGGCAGAAAGTTACTATAGCAATGGGAGCAGAATGCGGCGCTGGAGAGGGCAGGAGAGCAGGGATGGGGCTGACACCCACCAGCTCCACTCCACCGGCACACACACACACACACACACACACCCCTCTAAGGAATCCTCGCTGTAGGTCACTGAATTTTAGCTGAAACAAGGCGGAAAGGAGGCCCAGCTGCAGACAAAGCACAACCAGCCACCCCTTCCCTCCCCTCCGCAGGTGCCGAGGCAGCCAAAAAGCCGCTGCGCTCGCTTCGTGTGGCAGAAGCACCGGGCAGCGAATGTGCCTGTGGCTCCCCTAACGCCTTTATCCGGGCAGGTTATCAGCTCTGGAACAGATCTGGCCGCTCCAGACACGGGAGAGCTCCGCTGGTGGGTGGGATTCTGCAGCCCGGGGTGTTCAGCACCAGGCTCGGAGATCCCTGCAGGGCTGGGCTCAGACACCCTCTCCAGGGTTGAATTCGGTACAATTTGGGCAGCTCGGGAGCCCCGGGCGGTGGGAGATCGATGCAGTGTCGATGGTTCGGCGCCGGGGATCCCATATGGGCTGAGGCAAAGCCGATTGTCCCGGCACAAAGGTGGGAGAGCCCTGGGGGACGCTGGAGCAGAAGGACCGGCTGGGGCTGCAGATGCAAAGAGAGCCCCCAGACGAGGTGTGGTTCAGATGCATCCCAACGCCATCCCCCCTCCCCACACCTTCCCTAAAAGCCAAAAATCACAAGCTCAGGATGGGCCAGGAGAGATGCTGAGGGGAGATGAAGCGAGAAAAGGAAGAGGCCACCAGGCAAAGAACAGCCCAGGGTGAATGGAAACGAAAGCAGCCCTAATACCTGCTAACCCCGGGTCGTTTCGCAGATGATGGGAGCACAAAAGTGGTTTAAGGCACTCCCCCTTTATCCCCACGTCAAATCGAGCCATTAAAACCAGACCCAGAGGAATTTCCCCATTCAGGGCAGGCTTTGAGCTACATTTGCCCCCTCCTACCCCAGCGCTGCAGTCTGAGCTGTGTCACTGAATTACAGTGTAAAAGCAGAGCTCGCTGGGACCACTTTTACCCCCCCAAAAATTGCCCTTGCAATCCCTATTTTCAGTCCCTATTTTCGTTTCTCCTGGGCCTGCCTTCACCCTGGGATGCAGCACCACCCATGCCTTTGTTTGCCTCACCCATCTCACCTCGTCTTCCCGAATTTTTTAATCCTGCCCAGTTCCCTGCACAAACTGGGGGGGGGGTTGCAGCAAACTCTCCTTTCAGGAGAGGCCTTGTTGCCTTGGTTACCCATCATCACCAAGCCTGGGCCTCTGCAAGCTCTGCCCAAAGCTGCCTTTTCCTTGGATTTGTCCTGCTTTTCCCACTACTCACGTTTTTCTTTTTTCTCTCAGACAGCTGGACTAGAAGAATAAATAAGATTTTTAAAAATAATTAATTAAATGCATTAAATACATTAAATAAATAAATGGATTGTCAGATCTGGAGGCTACACAGGTGCCAGGCAAAAGGGGTGGGGGGAGTTTGCCACATGTGCCCACAGAAAGGGGGCTGAGCACTCACCCACACAGCACAGACCAACTTTTACCCTCAAGAGATTCATCTGGAGCTGCTTCTGATGAACTGAAAAACTTTAATGTGCCAGTGGATAAATCTAAAGAAGAAAAACTAAGCCAAACCCAGGGGAAACAACACTTCCTGTCGAACTGTCCTCCAGTTCCTAAAAATCAGCTATTTTCTCTCTCCCCTATTACACAGTTAAAAATAACATCTGATTTAATTTTTCAGCGCTGTCTGGGAGGATTGAATCGGAGCCCACTGAAACGTTCACACATACTGAGGAAAGGTCTCAGCATTCTTCAGCGGAGATTTGGTTAATCCCATTTTTGGAAAGAGCACGCAACGTTCTCGGTGCTGCAAATGTGACTCTCCCAAAAATCACTCCCGTCTATGTTTATGATATTTCTTATCGTCACATCCAGTGGAAAAAAAAAAATCACTTAAAGATGTGAACTAAGCAAGAGATTGGGGCAGCTCTCCTGCTCCACCTGTGTGGAATTGCAGAGGCCACCTCCAGCTCTTTCAGTGTTAATTGGATCCTCCTTCCAGACAGAAACAATCCCCTCCTCACACAGGAGTGCCAGGAGGGAGAGAGGAAAAGGGGGCAAGGAATTTTAATTGCGCTGTGATCCCTTCCAGGGAGGTTTTCTTGCCCACACCACCACCACCACATTGCAGGCACCCAGCAGACTAGAACCAAGAGCAAAACCCACCAGGAGCCTCTCAGGGAAAACACATTCCAGCCAACGTGACCCTGGGATGGGTCCCCACGCTGGGGTTTAATGTAGGGAAGTCGTGTAAATTAAACCATTTGTCAGGCCTGATTGCAAGGGGGGAAAGGGCTGATTTGCCAGTGGATTTTGGTTGCTGTGTCCGTCTTTCCTGCCCCTCCTCACCCCACCACAGGCCCTGGTGCAGGCTGTCAGCAGCTCTCACACTCAGGCTGAGGAAATGCTCCACTCCCTGGTTCATGTGTCTTGATGAGAGGCCTATAAATAGACATCATTTTCTCCCCCTTGTCCCTGTGCTGTATCCATCACCCTCACAGCACTGATTACCTTGCAGCACTGATGGTTCTCCAGTGCAGGGAAGAGCCCCCTGAGCCACCCTGCACTCTGAAACACCCTGCAGCTCCCTCAGGAGCTCCAGCAGGTGACAGAAGTGCTCCCAAGCCTCCCCAAAATATCCCAGGTCTGCCCACCCAGCTGCTGATGACACAAAGACTGGCCAAGAGGACTTGAGCTCCAGCTCCCGTTTCGTGTCTGTGGTGCACCAAAAAAGGGCTGGGAGGATGTGGGACTGTGTGGATTTCTCGGGGAGTTGTTTTCCTTTTGGTGTCACCCAGAACCTCCAACCCCAGCTGAGTTTGGCAGCCCCTCATTCCAGGCCTGGACTCTGGAGTTGTGCCCTTTTGCTGCATCCTGGGGTGGTTTGGGTTGGAAAGAGCCTCAAAGCTCATCCATTCCCACCCCCTGCCATAGCCCAGGTTGCTCCAAGGGTTCTGGCAGCCCCTCCTGCTCCCAGGTGGAG